>NC_053022.1:301335779-301601230 GCF_003073215.2 Triticum urartu
TTTTGCATCCCGCATAGCATATCATCTTTGCATCGTGTTGTTTGAGTTTGCACGTGGTTGATTGTATCCTTGTTGTTTGTTTGTCTTGTTTGGGTAGAGCTGGGAGACGAGTTCGCTAACGAGGAGCCCGTTGAGTTTGCTTTTGAGGATCCAGTCAACTCTGACAACTGTGCAGGCAAGATGATCATACCCTCGATATCACTACTATCTTTGCTATGCTAGTTTGCTCGCTCTTTTGCTATGCCATTGCTACGATGCCTACCACTTGCTTGCAAGCCTCCCAAATTGCCATGTCAAACCTCTAACCCACCATGTCCTAGCAAACCGTTGATTGGCTATGTTACCGCGTTGCTCAGCCCCTCTTATAGCGTTGCTAGTTGCAGGTGAAGATTGGAGGCCGTTCCTTGTTGGAACATTTATGTATTTGTTGGGATATCATTATATTGCTATGTTATCTTAATGAATCTATACACTTGGTAAAGGTTGGAAGGCTCGGCCTCTCGCCTAGTGTTTTGTTCCACTCTTGCCGCCCTAGTTTCCGTCATATCGGTGTTATGTTCCCGGATTTTTGCGTTCCTTACGCGGTTGGGTTATAATGGGAACCCCTTGATAGTTTGCCTTGATTAAAGCTTTTCCAGCAATGCCCAACCTTGGTCTTACCACTTTTCACCTAGCCTCTTTTCCCTCAGGTTTCCGGAGCCCGCGGGTCATCTTATTTAAACCCCCCCGGGCCAGTGCTCCTCCGAGTGTTGGTCCAAACTAGAGTCCTGTGCAGCGCCCCCTCGGGGAAACTCGAGGTTTGGTTTTAGTTGTATGGAGCGCTCATCTGAGTGTGCCCTGAGAAAGAGATATGTGCAGCTCCTATCGAGATTTGTCGGCACATTCAGGCGGTGTTGCTGGTCTTGTTTTAACCTGTCGAAGTGTCTTGAGTTACCGAGATACCGAGTCTGATCGGAACATCTTGGGAGGAGGTCTATTCCTTCGTTGACCATGAGAGCTTGTCATGGGCTAAGTTGGGACTCCCTTGCAGGGATTGAACTTTCGAAAGCCGTGCCCGCGGTTATGGGCAGATGGAAATTTGTTAATGTCCGGTTGTAGATAACTTGAACCTTAATTAATTAAAATGAATCAACTGAGTGTGTTACCGTGATGGCCTCTTCTCAGCGGAGTCCGGGAAGTGGACACGGTGTTGGAGTAATGTTTGCGCAGGTTGTTCTCTAGCTTCTCACTCGTGCTTTGCCTCCTCTTCTCACTCTCCTTGCGAATAAGTTAGCCACCATACTTGCTAGTTGCTTGCTGCAGCTCCACTCGTATTTTACCTTGCCATGCCTATAAGCTTAAATAGTCTTGATCGCGAGGGTGCGAGATTGCTGAGTCCCTGTGGCTCACAGATTACTATTACACCAGATGCAGGGCCTGATGATTCCGCTCCAGGAGACGCGTATGAGCTCAAGTGGGAGTTCAACGAAGACTCTCAACGATACTATGTTTCGTTTCCCGATGATCAGTAGTGGTGCCCAGTTGGGGGTGATTGGGACCGTTGTCGCATGTTGGGTTCTCTTTATTTTGGCGCCGTAGTCGGGCCATGAGTGTTTGGTTGATGTAATGTTATTTATGTACTTGATTGATGTGGCGAGTGTAAGCCAACTATGTTATCTCCCCTTTTATCATTATATTACATGGGATGTTGTGAAGATTGCCTAACTTGCGACATATGCCTTCAATGCGATTATGTCTCTAAGTCGTGCCTCGACACGTGGGAGCTATAGTCGCATCGAGGGTGTTACAAGTTGGTAATTAGAGCCTTCCCCGACCTTAGGAGCCCCATTGCTTGATCGTTTTTAGCAGCTGAGTTGTGTCTAGAAAAATGTTTTGAGTCTTTAGGAATTATATATCGGAGAGATTAGGAATTCTTTTTACTTCCCAGTCTCCTCATCGCTCTGGTAAGGCTTCCTGACATAGAGTTTTGACTCTTCTCTTCTCAAATTTCACTAAAAAAATTTTTTAGGATCACGCGGGTATCTTGGAATCGTTCCGATGGTTTTATGATGAGAACATTGACTTGGTGCCTCCTGTCAGGGGTTTAGTGGAAGTGTCCCGGGGAGTTGAGCTCTGAGGTGTTGTCATCATAATTTTATCGTTGCAGTTCTAGAATACCTAAGTTTAGTACGCCGACATCGAAAATCTCTTTTATGCAGTTCGTTGGTGAGATAACCTCGACGCCACCCAGTACTGGGGCAGGAGTTCGGGAGTATCGCCATAACTTGTATAACGGATGCTTTTCGAACGTTGAGGTAGATGGTTTCCGAAGTTTTTCTTGGTTATGTGTTGAAGGATGGATACAGCTGGATGTAGGATTTGCTAGTTTGGGTGAGATATTATGCTTCCCCTGTATCCCCAACACCTGATTGCATAACCGGAAAGGTTCGGGAATTTCATAGGTGGGAATTCTAGTAGCTCTAGTTCTTCTTCCACGGATATTGGTTTGAGATTGGGATTTCTTACCGATTATTCATTCTTGATCCGTACGTTGTTGGTTTATTTCTCTACCTTAATTCTACGTGGCTTCGCAATTTATGGATATGTGACCATTTCAAGAGGAATGCATTCGTTCGTTTTATTCGGATGTGAAGACTATATGTTGCAATTTTCATTCCGTTGGATTCAGCTTCAATATTATTTGTCTATGTGCTGGTGGTCTACCTCTTCAGGATGGCTCCTCCAACGCGCATGACTCCGAATCCTGATCCGCCACCACCTCCACCTCCTCCAGAGGCATGGCAAGCTGTGATGGCCGCAACCAATGCAAACACATAGCTGATCATGCAAATTCTTCAAGAGCGCAATCAAGGCAGTCAAGGGAATCAAGGCAGCAATCAGAGTCACTTTGCTACACTCAACCAGTTCCTTGCTAACGGGCCAAAGACTTTCAACAATTGTGTTGAGGCAACCGATGCTGACGATTGGCTTGTGGATCTGTGCAAGCATTTCGAGTGCAGTAACGTCAGACCTGAGGACTTTGTCAAGTTCGCTTCCTTCCAACTCAAAGATCAAGCTGCAGAATGGTTCCATCAGTACAAGGATTCCAGAGGTGGACGTGTTATCACTTGGGATGATTTCCGTCGAGATTTCCGAGCTCATCATATTCCCCAGAGCGTGGTTGAAAGCAAGCGTGAGGAATTCCGCAATCTGAAGCAAGGCTCCTTGTCTGTCTATGACTACAACAAGTTGTTCCAGAAGCTTGCCCGCTTTGCCAAGCAGGATGTCCCTGATGAGAAGAGCATGATATACCAGTTCAGGGTTGGTCTCAGAGAAGATATTCAGCTCGCTCTTGTTCTCTTCGAGCCCTTGAGATACGATGAGTTCTACAACATGGCACTGAAGCAAGAGGCTGCTCAGTTGAGGTGTGATGCTTCCAAGAAGCGAGTCAGAGATGCTACTCCTTCTTCCTCTACTCAAGTGGCCAAGCAGCAGAAGTTGTGGCTTCCTCCTCCTCCGTCCCGTCAGCCGTATCAGCAGAAGAGCAAAGGTGGCAGTGGTTCTTCCCACCCACCCAACCCTGGCTTTCAGAACAAGACTTCGTCACAAGCTCCAAGATCGAGTGCTCCGTATCACCGTCCGCTTTCAGAGGTCACGTGCAACAAGTGCCAACAGAAGGGTCACTATGCCAACAAGTGTCTCAACCAGAGGCGTCTTCCTCCTCCTCCTCCTCCTGTCAGATCGGCAAGTACAGCTGTGGTCAAGCATAACCCCAAGTTCGCCAAGGTCAATATGGTGAATGCAGCTCAGGCAGAGGACTCACCAGATGTGATCATGGGTAACCTTCCTGTTAATGATATTCCTGCAAAAGTTCTTTTCGACACGGGTGCATCGCATTGCTTCATTTCCAAACCTTTTGCATCAAAGTATGAGTGTGATTATCAGTATCTGCAAAGTTCCTTGCAAATTGTGTCACCGGGCAAGCAGATGACAGCTAACACCTGCGTCCCGGAGGTTACTATCACATTGGGTGACTACAAGTTCCTTTCTTCCCCAATTGTTCTTGGTAACTCGGATATTGATCTTATTATCGGAATGGATTGGCTTTCTAAGCACAAGGCACATCTTGATTGTGCTGCCAGGCAGATTCAATTGACTCATTCTTCTGAGGATGTAATTGTCTTTGCCACTCGGGATAATACTATCCGTCTGTTTTCTCTCAATGAGAAGGGTGAATTGGATGCCATCTCTCAAATTCCAGTCGTTTGCGAATATCAAGACGTCTTTCCAGAAGAGGTCCCAGGAATGCCTCCGCACCGGCCAGTTGAATTCGTTATTGATCTTGAGCCCGGTACGGAACCTGTGTGCAAACGTCCTTACAAGCTCGGACCTGAAGAGTTGAAGGAGCTGAAGAAGCAACTCGATATGCAAGAGAAAATGGGTCTCATCCGGCCTAGTTCTTCTCCATGGGGTTGTGGTGTTCTTTTTTGTGAAAAAGAAGGATGGAACGGACCGACTTTGTGTTGATTACCGTCCAGTGAACAAGAAGACCATCAAGAACAAATACCCACTTCCCAACATCAATGAGCTGTTCGAACAACTCAAAGGTGCCCAAGTATTCTCCAAGCTTGATCTCCGTATGGGTTATCATTAGATTCGCATTCGTGAAGAAGATATTCCCAAGACAGCATTCAGAACAAGCTTTGGTTCATAAGAATACACTGTCATGTCTTTTGGCCTCGCCAACGCTCCTCCGACGTTCTCTCGCATGATGAACTTCATCTTCAACGCCTACACCAATGACTTCGTTTTGGTCTTATCTCGACGACATTCTGGTTTTCTCAAAGAACAAGGAAGATCATGCCAAGCACTTGCGTTTGGTTCTTGATAAGCTCAGAGAACATCAGTTCTACGCCAAGTTCTCCAAGTGTGAATTTTGGCTCGATGAGGTTCTTTATCTTGGTCATATCATCTCTGCCAAGGGCATTGCCGTGAATCCTGAGAAGGTGTCTGCAATTGTGAATTGGGAACCTCCTCAGAACGTGAAGCAACTCCGCAGTTTTCTCGGTCTCGCAAGCTATTGCCGAAGATTCGTTGAAAACTTTTCTAAGATCGCGAAGCCTCTCTCTAATCTTCTTGAGAAGCACGTCAAGTACGTTTGGTCTCCGGAGTGTGATATTGCTTTCAACACTTTGAAAGAGAAATTGATCACTGCTCCAGTTCTGACTCCACCTGATGAATCCAAACCGTACGAGGTCTTTTGTGATGCCTCTCTCCAAGGTCTTGGCGCAGTATTGATGCAAGAGAAGAAAGTTGTTGCTTATACATCTCGCCAGTTGAAGCCTAATGAGAAGAACTACCCCACTCACAATCTCAAGTTGGCGGCAGTTGTGCATGCTCTTTTGACTTGGAGACATCTTCTATTGGGAAGAAAAGTGGACATTTTCACTGATCACAAGAGTCTCAAGTACATCTTCACTCAGCCTAATCTCAACCTCAGGAAAACTCGATGGGTCAAAATGATTCAAGAGTATAATCCGAGTATCGAGTATACTCCAGGCAAGGCCAATGTGATTGCTGACGCTTTGAGCAGGAAAGCTTACTGCAACAGTCTGATTCTCAAGCCTTATCAACCCGAGCTTTGTGAAGCTTTCCGCAAACTTAATCTGCAAGTTGTTCCTCAAGGATTCCTCGCCAACCTTCTAGTCTCTCCTACCTTAGAAGACCAGATTCGCCAAGCTCAGCTTCTTGATGCTATGGTGAAAAAGGTGAAGATTGGGATTGCCAAGAGTCAGTCCAAGTACAAGTGCTACCGCCTTGATGACAAGGACACTCTCTTCTTCGAGGATCGTATTGTTGTACCCAAAGGTGACCTCCATAAAGTGATCATGAACGAGGCTCACAATTCTCTTCTCTCCATCCACCCTGGAAGCACGAAGATGTATCAGGACCTTAAGCAAGCTTATTGGTGGACTCGAATGAAGCGCGAGATCGCTCAATTCGTGAATGAATGTGATGTCTGCAGAAGAGTGAAGGCAGAACACCAAAGGCCAGCAGCTCTCCTCCAACCTCTTGCCATTCCAGAATGGAAGTTTGACCACATTGAAATGGACTTCGTGACTGGGTTTCCTAAGTCCAAGCGTGGCAATGATGCTATATTCGTTGTCATCGACAAACTCACCAAAGTGGCTCATTTTCTGCCTATCAAAGAGTCGATCACTGCAGCTGAATTGGCGGAACTCTATACCTCTCGAATTGTCTCTCTGCATGGTATTCCTCAAGTGATATCTTCAGACCGTGGCAGCATCTTTACCTCTATGTTTTGGGATTCTTTTCAGAAGGCCATGGGAACGAACATCCGCTTTAGCACAGCTTTCCATCCTCAAACAAGCGGTCAAGTCGAGCGTGTCAACCAGATTCTTGAAGATATGCTCAGGGCTTGTGTGATCTCCTTCGGCATGAAGTGGGAGGATTGTCTTCCTTATGCTGAATTCTCCTACAACAACAGTTTTCAAGCAAGTTCGGGCAAGGCCCCTTTTGAAATTCTGTATGGCAGGAAGTGCCGTACCCCTCTCAACTGGTCTGAAACCGGTGAACTCAGCTTTTGGGTAATGACTTAATCACAGAAGCAGAAGAAATGTGCAAAGTCATTCGTGATAACCTCAAAGCAGCCCAATCCCTCTAGAAGAGCTACTATGATAGTGAGCACCGTGATTTGGCTTTCGAGATCGGAGATCATGTTTACCTCCGCGTCTCTCCTATGAAAGGTACTCGTCGCTTCGGTATCAAAGGGAAGCTTGCCCCCAGATACGTGGGACCTTTCAAGATTGTCAGCAAGAGAGGCGACCTCGCCTATCAACTCGAGCTTCCTTCAAACTTTGCAAATGTTCATGACGTGTTCCATGTCTCTCAGCTTCGAAAGTGCTTCAAGACTCCTGACCGCACCATCAACTTCGAGGACATTGAGCTCCAAGAAGATCTCTCTTATCGTGAGCACCCAGTTGCTATTCTTGAAGAGACTGAACGCAACACTCGCAACAAGTCAATCAAATTTCTCAAAGTCAAGTGGTCACACCATTTCGATCGTGAAGCTACCTGGGAACATGAGGATCACCTCTGTTCTGAGTACCCGGCGTTCTTTCAGCCTAAATCTCGGGACGAGATCTTTTCGTAGTGGTGGAGTGTTGTAACACCCCGGATGTAACTTTCCCTGTTTGTACTCCAGCTCTTGCCTTTTCCGGCGTTAAGTTATATTTATTTCCTCGTGTTCGGGTCTTTGTCTCCGTGTGTTGTTATCGTTGTCATGCATCTCATACCATGTCATCATGTGCATTACATTTGCATACGTGTTCGTCTCATGCATTCGAGCATTTTCCCCGTTGTCCGTTTTGCATACCGGCGCTTCGTTCTCCTCCGGTGGTCATTTCTAGCTTTCTTTTGTGTGTGGGGATTAAAAATTTCCGGATTGGACCGAGACTTGCCAAGCGGCCTTGGTTTACTACCGGTAGACCACCTGTCAAGTTTCGTACCATTTGGACTTCGTTTGGTACCCCAACGGTTAACCGAGGGACCGAAAAGGCCTCGTGTGTGTTGCAGCCCAACACCCCTCCAATTTGGCCCAAAACCCACCAAACTCTGCTCCATCATCTAGATCGTTCGATCACGATCGCGTGGCCGAAAACCGCACCTCATTTGGACTCTCCTAGCTCCCTCTATGCCTATATATACACCCCCTCCAAAAATTCACGGTTCAATCCACCCCTAACCCTAGAAAAAGAGATCTCCGCCGCCGCCGGACGTGTCCGGACGGAGCCGGACAACGTCCGGATCCCGCCGCCCTCTCCCGCGCTGCCACGTGGCAACCGGCGCCCGCCGCCGCCACGGCCCGCCGAGGCCCATCTCCGGCCCTCCTCCCCGCCGCTCGGGCCAGAGGCCGCCGCCCGCGCCCGCGTCGTCCTCCCTGCGGCCGGTGGCCGAGCCTACCTCGCCATGCCGCCGCTGTTCCTGCCGGCGAGGGCCCGCCGCCCCGAAGCTCAGCGCCGTCCCGCGCCTCGCCTGGCGGCCGCCGCCGCCCCGGTCGACCACCGCCACCGCCGCCTCGTTCCCCGCGCGCCCCGGGCCTCCCTCGTCGATTCCGGTGAACAGCTACAGTAACACTGGCGTGCTCCGAAATCCGTGCCGATCCGGATCTCAGATCTGAAAACCCTAGGGTTGACTTTTGCCTCTCCGTTAATTTTTTATGCAATCTTTGACCTGTGATATCTCCGCATCCGTAGCTCCGATTTGGGCATATAGCATATCAAAATGTTCATCTCAGAGAGTACACCATTTCATTTCATTGCATCATTTTCATTTGAGCTCATCTTGATGCCCGAAATGCTGTTAGAAGAGGGCTTCGTGAGTTAATTGCCAGATCTGCTAGTTCATCTTAGACATTTATCATTTTTGCCATGATTAATGTGTGCATGCTATGCCCGTGAGTTCTACATATGTTTTGTTAAGGGTTTTGTCATCTATACAGAGGTGCAACCCATGTATTTTTAGGATGTGTGTGGTGAGACTATAGAATACTCAAGCTTGCAAAATGGTGCACTTGCTAATTCTGTTTTCAGGGACTTAGTAGTTTTCAGTAAGTCTGGGATTATTTAGTTCATGATGCCATATGTTCATGCTATTTCCTAGTGATCCGTGCCTCTTTTGAGGATGATCAGTAAAGGAGTTTTGTTAATCTTGTTATGCTCTATCCATCCATGTCTTTGTTTGCAATTATGGAGCACCATATCTTGAGTCAATCGAGCTCTACTTTTGCTTCGTTGCGAATCTGGGCAGATCGTCAACTTGTTTGCGATTTTGCCGATGTTATTGTAGTTGATCCGTGCATGCTATGTCATTGTTCTTGCCATGTATAGCTTGTATTTTGTGCCTTCTTAAGGGATGTATGCTTGTCTTGCCATGACTTGCACCGTGGTGAGTGCATCGAGCTCGTAAACATGCCTTCGTGAGTTATGTTTCAGCATGTCCCAGTTTTCACTAAGTCTGAAAACTGATTATGTTTTTGCTATGTTCGTGTGCTTCTTAGTATATTTTGTGATCCCTTTTGACTCAAGGTCACTAAGGGACTTTAGTTAAGCTTGTTGAGTACCTCCATGCCATGTCTTTCTTTGTCATGTTCAGGTCATGTAGAATGTTGTTTTGTTGCTCCGAAGAGGGCTATATAATCTGAAATTCCAGACAAGTGTTAATTTCACTAAGTCTGAGATCTGTTTTACCATTTGCGTTTTTGCCATGCTTGTTTGAACCTCCTAATGGATGATTTGGCCGTAGCTCAGTGCTAGACATTTGTTAAGCATCTTGTGTGCATCCCTGCCATGTATTTTTTTGTCATGTTTCGATGCTGTAGCATGTTCATCTCATTGCATTTAGATGCCTACTTGCTGTAAATCGCAGACCGGTGTCATTTTTGAAACGCTTGCCATTTCCAAACCGTAACTCCGATTCCGGCGTTCTTTATATCGTTTTCAAGCGATTTCATCTCATCTTTCCAGTGGCACCCTTGGATTCCCTAGTTGAGGCCAGGTTCATGCTTTTCCTGTCATATCTTGCATTTTGCATCCCGCATAGCATATCATCTTTGCATCGTGTTGTTTGAGTTTGCACGTGGTTGATTGTATCCTTGTTGTTTGTTTGTCTTGTTTGGGTAGAGCCGGGAGACGAGTTCGCTAACGAGGAGCCCGTTGAGTTTGCTTTTGAGGATCCAGTCAACTCTGACAACTGTGCAGGCAAGATGATCATACCCTCGATATCACTACTATCTTTGCTATGCTAGTTGCTCGCTCTTTTGCTATGCCATTGCTACGATGCCTACCACTTGCTTGCAAGCCTCCCAAATTGCCATGTCAAACCTCTAACCCACCATGTCCTAGCAAACCGTTGATTGGCTATGTTACCGCGTTGCTCAGCCCCTCTTATAGCATTGCTAGTTGCAGGTGAAGATTGGAGGCCGTTCCTTGTTGGAACATTTATGTATTTTTTGGGATATCATTATATTGCTATGTTATCTTAATGCATCTATACACTTGGTAAAGGGTGGAAGGCTCGGCCTCTCGCCTAGTGTTTTGTTCCACTCTTGCCGCCCTAGTTTCCGTCATATCGGTGTTATGTTCCCGGATTTTTGCGTTCCTTACGCGGTTGGGTTATAATGGGAACCCCTTGATAGTTCGCCTTGATTAAAGCTTTTCCAGCAATGCCCAACCTTGGTCTTACCATTTGTCACCTAGCCTCTTTTCCCTCGGGTTTCCGGAGCCCGCGGGTCATCTTATTTAAACCCCCCCGGGCCAGTGCTCCTCTGAGTGTTGGTCCAAACTAGAGTCCTGTGCAGCGCCCCCACGGGGAAACTCGAGGTTTGGTTTTAGTTGTATGGAGAGCTCATCTGAGTGTGCCCTGAGAAAGAGATATGTGCAGCTCCTATCGGGATTTGTCGGCACATTCGGGCGGTGTTGCTGGTCTTGTTTTAACCTGTCGAAGTGTCTTGAGTTACCGAGATACCGAGTCTGATCGGAACATCTTGGGAGGAGGTCTATTCCTTCGTTGACCATGAGAGCTTGTCATGGGCTAAGTTGGGACTCCCCTGCAGGGATTGAACTTTCGAAAGCCGTGCCCGCGGTTATGGGCAGATGGGAATTTGTTAATGTCCGGTTGTAGATAACTTGAACCTTAATTAATTAAAATGAATCAACTGAGTGTGTTACCGTGATGGCCTCTTCTCGGCGGAGTCCGAGAAGTGGACACGGTGTTGGAGTAATGTTTATGCAGGTTGTTCTCTAGCTTCTCGCTCGTGCTTTGCCTCCTCTTCTCGCTCTCCTTGCGAATAAGTTAGCCACCATACTTGCTAGTCGCTTGCTGCAGCTCCACTCATATTTTACCTTGCCATGCCTATAAGCTTAAATAGTCTTGATCGCGAGGGTGCGAGATTGCTGAGTCCCTGTGGCTCATAGATTACTATTACACCAGATGCAGGGCCTGATGATTCCGCTCCAGGAGAAGCGTATGAGCTCAAGTGGGAGTTCGACGAAGACTCTCAACGATACTATGTTTCCTTTCCCGATGATCAGTAGTGGTGCCCAGTTGGGGGTGATTGGGACCGTTGTCGCATGTTGGGTTCTCTTTATTTTGGCGCCGTAGTCGGGCCATGAGTGTTTGGTTGATGTAATGTTATTTATGTACTTGATTGACGTGGCGAGTGTAAGCCAACTATGTTATCTCCCCTTTTATCATTATATTACATGGGATGTTGTGAAGATTGCCTAACTTGCGACATATGCCTTCAATGCGATTATGTCTCTAAGTCGTGCCTCGACACGTGGGAGCTATAGTCGCATCGAGGGTGTTACAACGTCTCCTCCAACTTGATCCAGCAAGGGGGAAGGAGAGGTTGATGGAGATCCAGCAGCACGACGGCGTGGTGGTGGAAGCAACGGTGATCTTGGCAGGGCTTCGCCAAGCTCAGCAAGAGGGAGAGGTGTCACGGGAGGGAGAGGGAGGCACCTGGGGCTAGGGTCCAGCTGCCCTCCCTCCCCCCCACTATATATAGGACCCCTAAGGGGGGGCGCCGGCCCTAGGACATGGGATCTCCAAGGGGGGGCGGCGGCCAAGAGGGGTGGCTTGCCCCCCAAGCCAAGTGGGGCGCCCCCCACCCCTAGGGTTTCCAACCCTAGGCGCAGGGGGAGGCCCAAGGGGAGCGCACCAGCCCACTAGTGTCTGGTTCCCCTCCCACTTCAGCCCATGGGGCCCTCCGGGATAGGTGGCCCCACCCGGTGGACCCCGGGACCCTTCCGGTGGTCCCGGTACAATACCGATTACCCCCGAAACTTTCCCGATGGTCGAAACTTGACTTCCTATATATAAATCTTCACCTCCGGACCATTACGGAACTCCTCATGACGTCCGAGATCTCATCCGGGACTCAGAACAACTTTGAGGTTACCGTATACTAATATCTCAACAACCCTAGCGTCACCGAACCTTAAGTGTGTAGACCCTACGGGTTCGGGAGACACGCAGACATGACCGAGACGACTCTCCGGTCAATAACCAATAGCGGGATCTAGATACCCATGTTGGCTCCCACATGCTCCTCGATGATCTCATCGGATGAACCACGATGTCGAGGATTCAATCAATCCCGTATACAATTCCCTTTGTCAATCGATACGTTATTTGCCCGAGACTCGATCGTCGGTATCCCAATACCTCGTTCAATCTCGTTACCGGCAAGTCACTTTACTCGTACCGTAATGCATGATCCCGTGAGCAACCACTTGGTCACATTGAGCTCATTATGATGATGCATTACCGAGTGGGCCCAGAGATACCTCTCCGTCATACGGAGTGACAAATCCCAGTCTCGATTCGTGCCAGCCCAACAGACACTTTCGGAGATACCCGTAGTGCACCTTTATAGTCACCCAGTTACGTTGTGACGTTTGGCACACCCAAAGCACTCCTACGGTATCTGGGAGTTGCACAATCTCATGGTCTAAGGAAATGATACTTGACATTTGGAAAAGCTCTAGCAAACGAACTACACGATCTTTGAGCTATGCTTAGGATTGGGTCTTGTCCATCACATCATTCTCCTAATGATGCGATCCCGTTATCAATGACATCTAATGTCCATAGTCAGGAAACCATGACTATCTTTTAATTTACGAGCTAGTCAACTAGAGGCTCACTAGGGACGTGTTGTGGTCTATGTATTCACACATGTATTACGATTTCCGGATAACACAATTATAGCATGAACAATAGACAATTATCATGAACAAGGAAATATAATAATAACCATTTTATTATTGCCTCTAGGGCATATTTCCAACAAAGGTTTCATTCGGCTTCTACACACAGGACTGCAGCTCTGTCAACCCCGCCGGCCTTTTGCATGTACGTTCAAAGGTTCTAACAAACACTCGGGAAAGTTCTTCCCAACTATATATGCTGCCAGGTGTCAACTGATTCAACCATGCTCTGGCCAAACCCTCCAACTTCAAAGGAAGGTGCTTCATGGCCACTTCATCATTGCCGCCACCGATCTGCACAGCCACTCGGTAGTCCTCAAGCCAAGTGTCAGGCTTGGACTCGCCAGTGAACTTGCTGACTCCAGTCGCCAACCTGAAGTTGGGAGGAATCACTATCGATCTGATGGCTCTGCTGAAACACTCGGGACCTGAAACATGTACTCTGCTTCCAGTTGGATAATCTCTATCATGGCCCTCTCTGTGTGCCCTATTCCTATAAACCAGACCTTGAACGAGAATAGATCTCGCATCAAACCTGGCTCTCTAGGTCGACTGGAATTCTTCGTTCGCCACTATGGGGGCGCCTGTCCTCTTGCCGCCGATGCACGTATGACCCACTGCTTGGAGGAGGCGTGGGCACTCGACGACGGTCATCATGGTCGAGTCGATGATCATACTGCTCACGGTTCCTATACTGTTCCTGCCGGTGCCCACGTCTCTCACGCCGCGGAGGCGATCTTGGGCTGTGAGCAGATTGGACAGTGTCTGCCACCACAGATCTGCTATGAATCTTATTTCGCGACTGAGATAC
The DNA here is from genome assembly GCF_003073215.2 of Triticum urartu. NCBI lineage: Eukaryota > Viridiplantae > Streptophyta > Magnoliopsida > Poales > Poaceae > Triticum > Triticum urartu. Next base: position 301,349,364 of record NC_053022.1, read on the forward strand.
TGCTGTATTTTGCTCTCCAGCTGCCCGGAGTAAAGCCCGGATCTGCACCAAACCTCGGCCAGCTTCCGACTGGGAAGGCTGAATTGAATCCGCTATTCGGGTTGTAGCTGTGAGATTCTGGATCGGAGTTCGGTGTACCTGAGTCGGAGGTGGAAAAAGTTGTCGTCGACTGGACTAAGGAATCCGCTGTCGAGCACGCTCGTCGAGTGCGCGCTGGAGGTTATACAGTTGAGTGCGCTCAGCCAAGTTGGCCAGGCGCGCCTCCTCCAAGGCTTAGGCCTCGGGGGTTTCTCCAACGATAGGAGTGTGAAGTGCATCCACATTGCGGCGAAGATCTTCCCTCTGCTGCGAAGAGGGGGGTTCGGGGCGGTACTCTTCGTGGACGCGCACGGATAGCCGACACCCTCGCCACCGTCGTCGCAAGGGAAGCCAGGAGGACTGCGCGGTCCATTGACCATCAAGACTTCTGCCGCGGGGTCACTGCTGTCGCACTCAGATGCAGTCTCGACAGAGCTAGTCGAACAGGCCATAGAGAGTTTCATCGGGCTCGATCGCCGCGATTTGTGGTGTGGCTGATTGGCGGGCCACTGCGTGCCTCACCCACCGCTGAAGTCATGACCGACCGGACCACTTTGTTGGAAATATTCCCTAGAGGCAATAATAAATTAGTTATTATTATTATATTTCCTTGTTCACGATAATCGTTTATTATCCATGCTATAATTGTATTAATAGGAAACTCAGATACATGTGTGGATACATAGACAACACCATGTCCCTAGTAAGCCTCTAGTTGACTAGCTCGTTGATCAATAGATGGTTACGTTTCCTGACCATGGACATTGGATGTCATTGATAACGGGATCACATCATTAGGAGAATGATGTGATGGACAAAGACCCAATCCTAAGCCTAGCACAAGATCATGTAGTTCGTATGCTAAAGCTTTTCTAATGTCAAGTATCATTTCCTTAGACCATGAGATTGTGCAACTCCCGGATACCGTAGGAGTGCTTTGGGTGTGCCAAACATCACAACGTAACTGGGTGGCTATAAAGGTACACTACAGGTATCTCCGAAAGTGTCTGTTGGGTTGGCACGAATCGAGACTGGGATTTGTCACTCCGTGTAAACGGAGAGGTATCTCTGGGCCCACTCGGTAGGACATCATCATAATGTGCACAATGTGACCAAGGAGTTGATCACGGGATGATGTGTTACAGAACGAGTAAAGAGACTTGCCGGTAACGAGATTGAACAAGGTATCGGGATACCGACGATCGAATCTCGGGCAAGTATCGTACCGCTAGACAAAGGGAATTGTATACGGGATTGATTAAGTCCTTGACATCGTGGTTCATCCGATGAGATCATCGTGGAACATGTGGGAGCCAACATGGGTATCCAGATCCCGCTGTTGGTTATTGACCGGAGAGTCATCTCGGTCATGTCTGCATGTCTCCCGAACCCGTAGGGTCTACACACTTAAGGTTCGGTGACGCTAGGGTTATAGAGATATTAGTATGCGGTAACCCGAAAGTTGTTCGGAGTCCCGGATGAGATCCCGGACGTCACGAGGAGTTCCGGAATGGTCCGGAGGTAAATAATTATATATAGGAAGTGCTATTTCGGCCATCGGGACAAGTTTCGGGGTCACCGGTATTGTACCGGGACCACCGGAAGGGTCCCGGGGGTCCACCGGGTGGGGCCACCTGCCCCGAGGGGCCACATGGGCTGTAGGGGGTGCGCCTTGGCCTATATGGGCTAAGGGCACCAGCCCCAAGAGGCCCATGCGCCAAGAGAAGGGGGAAAGGAAGAGTCCTAAAGGGGGAAGGCACCTCCGAGGTGCCTTGGGGAGGAGGGACTCCTCCCTGGCCGCACCCTTCCTTGGAGGAAGGGCCAAAGGCTGCGCCCCCCCTCTCCCTTGGCCCTATATATAGTGGGGGGAAGGGAGGGAAACCATACCTAAGCCCTGGCGCCTCCCTCTCCCTCCCATGACACATCTCCCTCCTCCCGCAGCGCTTGGCGAAGCCCTGTTGGAATCCCGCTACTTCCACCACCACGCCGTCGTGCTGCTGGATCTCCATCAACCTCTCCTCCCCCCTTGCTGGATCAAGAAGGAGGAGACGTCGCTGCTCCGTACGTGTGTTGAACGCGGAGGTGCCGTCCGTTCGGCGCTAGGATCATCGGTGATTTGGATCACAACGAGTACGACTCCATCAACCCCGTTCTCTTGAACGCTTCCGCACGCGATCTACAAGGGTATGTAGATCCACTCCTCCCTTGTTGCTAGATGACTCCATAGATAGATCTTGGTGACACGTAGGAAAATTTTGAATTTATGCTACGTTACCCATCACGCTTGCGCCGGCGAGTAGCGGGGAGCGAGGACGCCGCAGGAGCCGACTGAAACTGAGTCGACGGCTGCCGAAGAAGGACACCGCGGATGCACGCGCGGAAGTGCGTCGCCCCGCGGACGGGGAGCGCATCGACGTCGAGTGGAGCCTCGTGGATCCAAGTGGAGTCGTCGGCGATGAAGACGAGTGCGCCAAGACGGATCTCACGGCCATCAGCCAATCCTCCGTCAGAAACCATGATGATGGGAATCGGAAAAATCGCAACTTCTCCAACAAACTGCTAAGACACCTGCCCCACGGTGGGCGCCAACTGTCATGGATCTAAGACTGACAGTAGAATGGGGGGGTAGGTATGAGGAGGCAAGATCCTAGCTATGGAGTAGTTGTACACACGAGTTTACGAGTTCAGGCCCTTCACGGAGGAAGTAACAACCCTACGTCTCGGTGCCCGGAGGTGGTCGACTGGATTGTGTATATGTGTGTGTTTACAAAGGATGTGAACCCTTGTCCTAGAGGAGGGGAGTGGCTTATATAGAGTGCGCCAGGACCCCAGCTCTCCTCCATTACACGGGATTCAATGTTTATTAAGAGTGGAATGTTACTAGTAACGCTAGCAATTAAGTGATATAAATGATAATTAAGTCTAAGAGTAAACGCCCAACTGTTGTTGTGTAGAGTGGATTTAGGTCTTGTGTACGTCGAGTGGTTACTGTGACGTTCGAGTGTCATTGATTTTTCCGAGTGGAATGTCTCTGGTCGAGTGGATGATGGTACCCCTTGAATGTTTCTGGCTTTAGGGCGATGACCTTGGGGAGGGTGTCAAGGTCAGGCCTATGACCCTACCCTAGGTATATAGCTTCATCACTATCTGTTACCGATAATTTCAGTGCTTGCAGAGAATACCTTTGTCAGGGATATACCCCGCGGTATGACCCGGCCGGAATCATAACCCGGCCGGGATTGGCGACTCACCAGAGACCTGGCTGGAGCTTGGCGACTCACTAGCGATCCGCCCGGATATGGCGGTTTACATGTAACCCGCCGGGACATTGTGACTCACTAGAGACCCGGCGGGCGGATCAGACGGACGACAAGGCGCAAGGCCCAACGGGCCGGCTTATACTCTGGTGGGCCGGCTTAAGAGGAAAGGGATGACGAATATTTCCTTTACGAGGAAGCAAGACCCGGACTTGTATTCAACTTGTGAAAAAGGATAGACTAGTCCTAGTCCTACTAGGAGTCCACATGTAACCCGCCCCTTCAACATATATAAGGAGGGGCAAGGCTCCCTAAAGAGGGACAGAAAATAATCTCTAGGGCTAGATACAAAGAGCCGGCTTACCGGCGACTCCCTCATGATCATAATGAGACCTAGCCACAAACAGCATCTAGGGTTATTACCGGATGATGTTTCCCGGGGCCCGAAGCTGTCTAAACCCTTGTCTTGTGTTGCGTCTCTCGATTTCGCTCAACCCCTCTCAAGCTACCACATAGATGCGTTGGCCTCACGACTAAGTCCTCACATTAAGAACATCTGTCGTGACAATTCCACGACAGTTGACGCCCACCGTGGAGTCTGCGCACGGTGATGTTGAGTTCTTGAAGGGATTTTTTTAAAGGGTCGAGAAGCTCGTAATATACTGGATGAAGAAGAGTCTGGGCTGAAGGATCTACGTCGTCGATGAGCAGTCGGAACAGTGCATGAGACAGACAGAGATTTTAGGGTTACGTGTGGTATGGCCGTCGCACACGTCTTGGTAATCCGCCGAGTCTGCAACAGAAGTTTTCGGCAATTATGCACTTACAGGTTGCGTTGAGACGGACTGGGAATTTCCACTTCAATCGGTTTGTTTAATCCGACGGTTCTTCGGATGGAGATGCCTACCACGTTCGCAACATCAGCAAAAGCGAAAGAACGATCGAGAAAAACAAAGGATCACGTCTATGTGCGCGGCTGCGGATCTGCGATCTACCTAGGCACAGATCACCCACCCCGTGAAATTGCTAAAGTTCTTTTTGTTTGAAGTCCTGAGAAGACTCACCGGAGCAACCCAGCCATCAACTACCAAAGGTGGCACGCGGGCTGGTCAAAAGATTACTCCGAGCAAAACCAACATGGACCCATGGCTGGTCTTGCTCCGTTTCTGGCTCGGTTCCACCGGCCGCTCCGAGCCACCGTCGAGTCCGCCGTTCCAGAACCGCCTCCGTAAAGCCGCCGAGTTGCCGCGCCTGAGCCGCCCGGCCTCGTAGCCTCCTCTGGTCGCGGCTGGCCTCGTGTCCCTGCCTCGTCGCTCGCACCTGATGTACAAGGGCTGGCCATGGTCGCTTCCGCCGCGCCCTTGAGTCACCGCCGCGGTATATGCTTCGAAGCCGGCCGCCGCGCTCGTCTTAATCCGCTGCTCTACCGCAGCGGTCTACCTCGCGGGTCCGCCGTTTAGCTTCCGCGGCGCCCGCCTCGTTTTCACCTCTGCTACAAGAGCCAGCCCAATTACCTCCACAGCTGCTGCTTCTCACTAGCATCACACCGGGCCACCCACCGCTGTGAGCCGCCGAGTTGCTGTGAGCCCCTGAGTTGCCGCGCCGTTGAGCCGCCCGCCTTGAATCGCTATGGCCTCGCTTTTGCTTCGCCGGTCGCCCTCACGGCCTTGCAAGCCGCCCACATCGTCAAATCGCCTCGCCTCTGCTACTAAACCGCCATGGCCTCTGTCGCGTCGGCCCATACCTCGGCATTACTCCACGATTGTGCTGCTATGTCAAGACGCCCAAGCTGTTGCTCGGCTGCACGTCTCACTGTTACTGCTCCTTCGAGTGCCGAGTGCCTGTCCAAGTCGCCTTCCGCGGTCGTCGTTTCTGCCTCCTGTCGGGTCACCTCTGGTTTCGCCCTGCCCGGCCGTTGACTCTTCCAGTATCGCCGAGCCTCTTCGGCCACAGATGCGCCGAGCGGCCGCCTTGGCCATGAGCTGCCGTCTCCGCCGCAAAGGCCTCTGTATCACATAACGCACGGCAAAAGACTAATTATAGCACAGCCCCCATTCGTTTCATGGCTGTGAGGCAAGATAAACAAAATCTAGTGCTACTTGCGCTAAGCCCACAATGGCAAGAGAATCGAGAAAGGAGGAATCTAATATTGTATGGGAAGCAAGCAAGCCGGCCTAATTCAACAGGTGTGATTTGACTAGCCGATGATGCTTTGTGTCATAAAAAACAAAGCTACATTAGTCAAGCTGCTCCTGCCGTGGCCGCCCCAGCAACCCACATTCAAGACGGCGACCTGCGGCTTCTTATTCCCCTCCTCGTAGACAGGGCGAGTTCGTCAAGCTGCAAGACAGAGAGTGCCATCGCTGCCTACTGAAGGGGCACTGCAAGGCAAGCTGTAGAAATCCATTCACATGCCGGAGATGTCGCCAGATTGGGCATAGGGCGAGGGGCTGCACCAACTCTCCGTCCCCCTCCCCCCGGTCCCCTTCTGCTGCCCCTCCTTCCACCACAGTGAGGTCCCCTGCTGCGTCCAGAGAAGTGGTGTCCCCTGCATCGGCTCCTCCGACCCCCCCGTCGCCTCCGTGGAGCTCCATGCCACGTCAGGAGCCCCGCGTCGGCGACCCGTCGTTGCGTCCCGATGAGGGGAGCGTCGTCATCATCTCCACGCCCGAGATGGACGCCAACGCTGCCAGCCTCGCCTGCTTGGGAGCCTTCCTCTGGCTTGGAGGCAGCAGGCCAGCCGTGAGCGCTGCTGAGATCAAGGAGGCCATCGACGTGCAGTTCGGCGTGCGGGCTGTCAAGGTGGTGCCACACTATCCGGAGGACTTCTTCGCCCTCTTCGACTACCAGCACCAATGCGACAGGGTCACGCCGCCGGGCCGTTTCCGGCACAACAGGCTCGACATCCACTCCGCTAACTGGCGCCTTGACGCGCACTCTGATGTGATCCGGGCGGACTACCACGTCCATCTATGCATCGAAGGAATCCCTCTCAGCGCCTGGTGCGACTCCGTGGCGGCACAGGTGCTCGGGCTGAACACCTTCGTCCACTACTTCGACGTCGACACCCTACAACATGAAGATGCTGCCAGTTTCAAGCTCTGGGCCTGGTTAGCGAACCCCTCGGCCATCCCCAAGGTGCAGCAGGTCACCATCGCGCCGCGGGTGGCCACAGGCGTTGGTGGGGCTCCGTTAACGGCTGTTGGGCATCGCGGTATCCGACGTCGCGCCATTGTTCATCTCAACCAGCTGGAGGACTACAGGCCCGATGCTTTCAGCAACATCCCTCGCCACCCGCATTCTGAGCCTTTCGCCTGGCGCTATGGCGTGGTGGATGGCGAGCGCCGGGTGCGGGATAGGCAGGAACCTCCGCCTCGCAGCCGTGACGATGAAGACAGGCACCGCCGCGACGACGAGCATGACAGAGATGACCGGCGGGGTTGGGACAATGACCGGCCGCGATCCTCCTGGCGTGATCGTTTCTTCAGGAGCCGTTCCCGCGCTCCGGAACGCCGAGCTGATGAAGATCGCCATGGTTCACACCGCGAGGAGCGTGGCGGGGACTGTGGCAGGGATGACCGCGGAAGGGACGGCCGGCACCGTTCTGGTTCAGCAAAGATGATTCGAGGCCGCTCTCTCCCGCCCTCCCCTCGCACCACCTCATGCGACATCATCGAGCTCACCCCCTCTGGTTCGGCCCTGGGCTGGCTCTGCGGCGCGGCTCGCATGGTGACTAGAGTGCAGCCTTCCTTAACCCTGGATGCACACCAGTCCATGACAAAGATGATGCCGGCACAGCTGCCGGCTATGTCCACCCGCTCCCCTGAAGTTGTGCTTGTTCCACGACAAGAAGCCCTGCTTGAAGATCCACACGACCTCAACGCCACTCCCACGCTGGAGTTTGTCCCTGCTACGCCCACGCGGCCGTCCAAACCTGATGTATCTGATGATGGCAGTTCTGGCCATTTGTCCCCTGTTGTAGCTCCCACCACTTCACCTGAGATGCCCACTCCTATCTTCATCCCAAGCATGCCGGCCCTGCTCCCCTCACCACACTCAACGCCGCCCAGGCGGCCTACAGCTCGACGGAAGACACTTGCTGGAGTAACTGGCTTCCAGCTTCCCAGGCAGAGTCCGCGTCTCCGGGCAAAAAAGAGGAGTGTGCCCATTGCCAAGCTTGCAGAGCAGCTGCTCTGTCGACGTATGAACATCGTCGCTGAAGGTGAGCAAGTAACAGAAGCTGCGATTGCAAAGTTCACTCAGATGTTTCATGGCCAGCTTCCAGATCTTGCTGTGGCTGCCCTTCGTGCACTATTTCAACTTGATTGTGATCTCTCGTCAGCGGTTGAAGAGGCTCTGGTGCAGCATGGTGGAGAAGGTGGACCCGACCTGGATGAGGCTGCATCTGCAACCACTTGAACCTGCTGCCAGTTATCTGATGTACTCTAGTTCCTTATGATTGTACACCAAACCAATGTCAGTTGTACGCCTGTTTGTAGCTGCTGTAGATTTCTACTGCCCCTGGTCCTGGCGAGACCTCTACTGCTATGCTTCTTTCAATCCATGTTGCCCCTTTGTAATTCTGCTGATGTACCCTTGGTGAATCAATGTTAGAGCAAAACATCTCAATACTGTGTTGGAATGTGCGTGGCTTGAACTGCCCAGACCGTAGAGCCACGGTACATGAAACAATTGCTACATCCTCCTGCCATCTTGTTTGCCTACAGGAAACAAAGCTTCAGGTCATTGACAGTTTCATCGCTACATACCTTGGTGGTTACCGATTGAAGAATTTCGCTTACAAACCTGCTGATGGAACTAAAGGAGGCATATTACTCCTATGGGATGATAATGTGGTGAACATTTCCAATGTCCAGATTGGATCATATTTTCTTTCCGGAGATGTTGCTATCAAGAATTCTACGGAGAGCAATAACTTCAAGCTTACCACTGTATATGGGCCAACTAGAAGCATTCACAAAGACGCATTTTTTCTCGAGCTATCCTCCCAGAAACCGTCGCTAGGGACAAAATGGCTGGTTAATGGGGACTTCAACCAGATTTACCGGGCCAGAGATAAAAACCGCTCCAATGTTGATCGTAGCAGATTAGTTCGCTTCCACAACACTCTTACTTCCTGTGAGCTCAAGGAGACCCCCCTCCAGAACCGGAAGTTTACTTGGAGTAACGAGAGAAACAATCCAACGCTTAGTAAACTTGACATCTTTTTTTGCAATGAGGATTGGGACATCGAATTCGCCAACCACATACTTCATGCCCTGTCCTTCTCGCTCTCAGATCATTGTCCGTTGTTGCTCGCTTGCGCGGACGGCCCCAAGAAACCCAGGTCCTTTAGGTTTGAGAACCATTGGACCAAGATGCCAGGATTCCAAAAGACAGTCAGCGACGCTTGGAACGAAGATTCGAGTCATCAAGATCCCTACCAGAGACTTTTTCACAAGCTAAAAACTACTAGTCGCGATTACGTTCCTGGAGCAAAACACTCTTCGCTAAATCTAAGGTCCAGCTGCATATGGCCCTTGAAGTTATTCTCCGTCTTGATATGGCCCAGGAACAAAGAGAGTTATCCCAACAAGAAATTGATCTTCGGAAACGGCTCAAGAGGAAGATTATCGCATGGGTTGTGCTTGAGAAGTCCAGAAAGAGGCAAAACTCAAGAATCACCAATTTGAAGGACGGCGATGCTAACACCCGCTACTTTCACCTTCGTGTTAACCACCGAAGGAGGAAGAACTTTATCCATCGTCTCAAGCATAACAATGGTTGGATTACAGAACACAATTTGAAGGAGCGGGTCATACACCATCATTTTGAAAGCATTGCTAAGAAGGGTCCTTCGCGCAGCATTGACATCAATTGGGGAATCATTCCGGCCCCCAATTGTGACCTTCAGGATTTGGATGAGGCTATCACGGAAGAGGAGGTGAAGGCTGCAGTTTTTGCTATGCCAAATGACAAAGCTCCAGGACCGGATGGCTTCACTGGTGCTTTTTTAAAGCATGCTGGAGCACAATAAAGGGAGATCTCATGTCGGCTATTCATCGTTTCTCTGACCTACATGCCGCCCATTTCCACTGGCTAAATTCTGCGGATGTTGCCCTCATCCCCAAGAAAGATGGTGCCGAAGATATTGCTGACTTTCGCCCCATCAGTCTTATTCATGCTATTGCGAAGATTATTGCAAAAGTGATGTCCAACCGGTTAGCCCCCCACATGAACGACTTGGTCTCCCAGGCCCAGAGTGCGTTCATCAAACGGAGATGTATCCACGATAATTTCATGTCTGTGCGCAATCTTGCGAGACGTTTCCACCGCAAGAAAACCCCGGCACTGCTCTTCAAGCTAGATATCAAGAAAGCCTTCGACTCTATTCGTTGGAACTATCTTCTTGACCTTCTTCAGCACCTTGGTTTTCCTCCACGCTTTCGAGGATGGATCTCAACTCTCCTCTCCTCGGCTTCGTCACGAGTTCTGCTCAATGGGGTTCCTGGCACTCCTATCAAGCTTGGGAAGGGTCTGAGACAAGGAGATCCTTTATCCCCACTCCTTTTTGTGCTGGCCATCGACTCACTACATCACATTCTCAAGGAAGCCACTGCTCAAGGAAAGCTGCACCCTCTTGGTGGCAATGCCATGCCTATCCGAGCCTCCCTCTACACGGATGACGCGGCGGTTTTCCTTGCGCCCATCAAAACCGAGGTCAAGTTTTTTGCGGATACGCTTGCACAGTTTGGGGAAGTGACGGGGCTAACAACGAACTGCTCTAAAAGTCTTGTTGCCCCCATTCGATGTGACTCCTTGGATCTTGATGATATACTCAGCTCCTTCCCCGCCAACCGCACCTCCTTCCCAATGAAATATCTTGGGCTGCCGTTGTCAACCAAGAGGCTCAAAACAATCCATTTTCAGCCTCTCGAAAATAAGATTGCTGCTCAACTTACCCCTTGGATGGGCAAGCATGTTGCGCAGCCGGGACGGGCTGTGTTGGTCAAGTCGGTCATCACGGCAATTGCTATTTACTACTTGACGGTGCTAGACCTACCTGCTCAGGTTATGAAGAAGATCGACTCCCTTAGGCGTGCCTATCTTTGGGCAGGTTGTGACAAGGTCACAGGTGGCAAATGCAAGATCAATTGGGACCAGGTGTGCAAATCAAAAGTGCATGGTGGGTTGGGCATTCTAAATCTGAAAAAAATTGCAGCGGCCCTCCGAATTCGTTGGCTGTGGGCTGCTTGGACGGATCCGGCCAAACCTTGGGTCAACTTGGGAAACCCTTGTGTACAAAAGGACAAAGATATTTTCGCCTCCACCATAAAGGTTGTTGTTGGAGACGGTCGTCGAGCATCATTTTGGGATTCTTCCTGGCTGGATGGTATGAGACCCAAGGATATCGCGCCCAAGATCTTTGAACTTTCTACAAGAAAAAACTGCTCTGTGAAGAAGGCCTTGCACAATAACTTCTGGGTTTCTAAGGTGGATATTGGTGGGAACCTCACTGTTAGCCACATATCTGAGTTCGTCAACCTTTGGGGAAAGCTCTCACTGGCCAATCTCAACCCGGAGGAGACCGATTCAATTACGTGGAAGCTCACCAATGATGGCCAATATTCAGCGGCGTCGGCTTATAATACACAATTCCTTGGGCTAGTGGACACGGACATGCCTCTGTTAGTGTGGCAGAACTGGGCTCCTCCCAAATGCAAATTTTTTGCTTGGTTGGTCATCAACAACAGAGTTTGGACGGCTGACAGGCTTCAGCGAAGGGGTTGGCAAAATTGTAATCTTTGTCCTCTTTGCAAGCAAACTCTGGAATCGGCGGCACACCTTCTTTTCCAATGCCGCTACACCATCCGTGTGTGGGGAATGATTAAATCTTGGCTCGGTTTACAAGATGTACACCCAGCGAACTGGGGTGGTTTGACTTCGGTCAAAGAGTGGTGGCGCGCCAATGCTTCTGGGACCTCACGACCACGAAGGGCGCTAACTTCCATCATGCTACTGACTTCTTGGGAAATATGGAAAGAGCGAAATGCACATGTGTTCCGTAACAACGCAATTCCAGTGGGTGTGCTTGTTGCTCGAATCAAAGAGCAAGCCTCACGGTGGTGCCGTGCCGGGGCAAAATATTTGTGTAATGTAATGCCGCGAGAATGAGGATTTGTAACTCGGCCGCTGGCCTCGACTCTAAAACCTTCTTCTTATTCAATGAAAATGGCAAGTCTTTTGCCTTGTTTCAAAAAAAAATACATGCAATGCACCGCAAGGAGTACTACTATGTGGTCCGGTTTTCTAAAAAACTGGAGTAGTACATACGGTGCGACAGAAGTTTTTTGTCCATATTATTGCAAAGATCGTCCGTGAACTACATCGGCATGCTGTCATCCTCGGGTCAATTATCCAGCATCAGCATCCAAAGTTCGTCCGAATAAATGAATCAGGTGCTATCTTCATGTTTATTTAATTAAAAAACACTTTTTGCCTTCGACAAACAAACTACTCTGCTATGTGGTATTTTTTTCGCAGGACCATTATTCATTACAATGGTGTCGCAAAAGGACGTGCGCTAATATTATTTTTGCACTAGCGCTTTCGTGCCGTGCTGCTGGACGGATACATACGCAAGTCGCGCCCCTGCTACAACAATACACGCAACTAACTAGCCGTCCGCACCCGCGGCCGACTCGCCCGCATCCGTGTCGTTTCCAACGTCGCGGCTGACTTGCCCATCCGCGCGGCTTATCGCACCTGTGATTGACTCGTCCGTCTGCACCGGCTTATAATGTCGTGGCTGGCTCATCTGTTCGCGCGGCCGACTCTACCGTGATTGATTTCAACTTCAACATGGTGATCATCAACTCCGCGGTAGATAATTACTGGCCTGACATATCAGGTGAAATCCATCCAGTATTTTTTTATATTATATATTTCTTTCTATAAAAGAGCAATTACTTTGGCTTGCAAGTTCTCCAGTGCAGGACAAGTTATATCACTGAGATGTTGAATGACTCATACCGGTTTGCACACGGTCAAATATGGAGAATCTCAAGACAACTTCTCGAGTCGCCTTAAGACTCGGGGGCTACAATGGCATGACTCGGCAAAATTGGCCAGCATTAATAATCCAGAACTCCGGGTCATTGGAGGGAAAAAATACCCCAGCCCCGGAGACTACTGGCATATTGATAAAGAATTTAAAGGCCGTCAGAAAATTTCCGGTTCAAAATGAAGAATGTCGGTTTAAAATCCGGCTCAAGGTAAACCTGTCTCCCGCAAAGCTTTGAAGCTCTCAATATCCGATTCGAAATTCCGATTTAAAAAGAATTCATCTCTTGCAAGTTCGAGTTTTCAGGAAAAATTACAGGGACCAAAGAGATTTTGTTGCACAGCACAACTCAAACATAGGCACCCGACGAGCACAGCTCAGAAATATGTCACTTGGGGGCTTCCGGCTTATTGACCTAAGCTATGATTACCCTTTGATTCGGCTCATATCCACAGTTACAGGTCATTTGGGGGCTTCCTGTTCAAACATAGGTCGTATTCGAACCAAAGAGAACATAGCTGTCGTAACCCTTTTGATCGGCGCAAAGCCAAACTCACTAGGGGGCTTCTTGATCGTATCCGAATCATAGGTTAACCCCTTTTGGGTCCGACTTGGATTGTATTCGAATCAGGGTCATTAAAAACCTCTCAAGGTCATTTGGGGGCTTCCTGTTCAAACATAGGTCGTATTCGAACCAAAGAGAACATAGCTGTCGGTACCCTCTTGATCGGTGCAACGCCAAAGCCACTGGGGGCTACATGATCGTATTCGAGTCCTAGCCGTATTCGAATCCTAGCTTAACCCCTTTGGAACGGTTTACTGATCGTATTCGAATCAGAAACCTCGATTTTTATTTGGTTTAAGTTTTTTCAAACAATCTTTTGGGTTTTGAGACTTTTTGCTCATATCTGAAGCATATAAGTGTGGTTTCGTTTAAACCCGGCTTGGCTTTGGACGATAAGTCGCCATCATGTGAAAATCATCATATATTTGGAAGTATTGGCTTCTAAGGATTGGGTTATCACCTTTACTGCACATGTCATGTAAACCGGTAGTACAAATTAAATATCACAGTGGTTATATGTGAGATATTATGATCCGCCCTGCGGTAAACCGCCAAGGGATCTTGTGATTTACTTATGTGCAGGATAAGACTACATTTGAGTGGTTACCCGCCCTGGCTTTTGATGTTAAGTCCCAGGGCATATGTTGTTTAAACTCTATGCAGGATTTACAAAGCTGTGACTTACATAAATGATTAAGTTCCAGCCCATCATCAAAGATTGAAACTGGTGTCTCAAAAGGGTTATCAATTCTTGATTTTCTCAAAGGCTATAAGCCGCCGGGTTACAATGAATGCGCATTAAGTCGCCATCGGCTAAGAGCCTCCGAGTATTTAAAACTCTGGATTTACTTATCAACTGGTAAGGTATTCATATCTTTCATAGCCAAAATTGGCTGGATTTTCATAATGATATTGAATGATTGAGGTTTTTAAAATGAATTATATTATTCAAATTTTCAAATAGCCAACATGGCTGGATTCTTATCAATCACCAATATTACGAATGAGGTTTTCAAAGTTGCTTCAGCGCAATGGATATTATTTTATCAATGGATATAATTTATTCTACAATGGAAGGAATAGTCTTGAGTCGCTACATGCTTACGACCCGACACTTGGGGGCTACATTATTCAGTTTGAGATTATATCAAATATGCAAGTCCCATGTCACTGCCAGCATGCACCATGTCACTTGGGGGCTAATGCAAAGACAATTTTACTGGCCTTATTGAAGACCCGACTCATCACATCATAATGAGCCGGCCCTTGGGGGCTACCAATTGCTCCTGTCAACAATTCAAGGTACATAAGTTTTATTCCATTATATTGAAGGGTCCACTGCTCAGTTGGTAAAGCACAAAGCTCTTAACCTTGTGGACGTGGGTTCAAGCCCCATGATGGGGGTTACATCATATGATGTTCTTTTTAAAAGAAGTATATATAAAGTCCCAACTCAATATTATCTTACTGAGCCGGCCCTTGGGGGCTACACGTTGTTGTTCAAAGTCTATATGATCATATTTATTAAGTCCCTGCTCATTATTGCATAATGACCCGGCCCTTGGGGGCTACACTGGTTGTAGTTTTTTATGAGTATAAGGCAATTACAAGTCCCAGGTTGCTGCAAGCATGACAACCCGGCACTTGGGGGCTACATATATGGAGTATTCAGTCTTTACTAGTGACTAAGGTGAAAAACATGGATTTCTTCAAAGTGGCAGTATTTATATTAAAGCCATTTTTAAGTCATCACTTTGTTTCTGCTCAAGACTTGGGGGCTACAGGTAATATGGATATAAGGGAGAAAAATCTTCAAATTCTCAGTTTTGAGTAAACCAGATTGACCCGGCGTCACCAATAACTATGACCCGGCGTCGGCAACAATTATGACCCGGTGCTATCAATATTTACAAACCGGATATTTTGGCAATGATAAACCGGCAAGTTCTACAAGCCGGCTGAAAGTCAGATGAGTTTTTCAAGACCAATATTTTTTAAGCCGGCGCTTTGGAAGCCGATTCAAGTGGATTACTTATTACAATATTTCTCTATAAGATACCAATGTCTGCAAATTGGCTCTGAAGCTGGCCTATTGACCCGGATTTTTCAAAAGAAGTATCTGGATTTTTGCATTGGCAAGGTTTGGACATATCTGATAAAAGAAATTTGTTATAAGATCTTTGAGTATGCATCCAGGAGGAAATGACAAGGACTTAAAGATGATCAGGTGCCGGTTCAGGAAAATGTTTAACCCAGAGCACAACCTATAAAGTTTGTTCTTGCGTTTATTTTACAGGATTAGTTTAACATGGATAAATCCAAATTAAACTGGGGGCTAATGTCGGGGATATACCCCGCGGTATGACCCGGCCGGAATCACAACCCGACCGGGCTTGGCGACTCACCAGAGACCTGGCTGGAGCTTGGCGACTCATTAGCGATCCGCCCGGACATGGCGGTTTACATGTAACCCGTCGGGACATTATGACTCACTAGAGACCCGGTGGGCGGATCAGACGGACGACAAGGCCCAAGGCCCAGTGGGCCGGCTTATACTCTGGTGGGCCGGCTTAAGAGGAAAGGGATGGCGAATATTTCCTTTACGAGGAAGCAAGCCCCGGACTTGTATTCAACTTGTGAGAAAGGATAGACTAGTCCTAGTCCTACTAGGACTCCACATGTAACCCGCCCCTTCAACATATGTAAGGAGGGGCAGGGCTCCCCAAAGAGGGGCAGAAAATAATCTCTAGGGCTAGACACAAAGAGCCGGCTTACCGGCGACTCCCTCATGATCATAATGAGACCTAGCCACAAACAACATGTAGGGTTATTACCGGATGATGTTTCCCGGGGCCCGAAGCTGTCTAAACCCTTGTCTTGTGCTGCGTCTCTCGATTCCGCTCAACCCCTCTCAAGCTACCACATAGATGTGTTGGCCTCGCGACTAAGTCCTCACACTAAGGACATCTGTCGTGACAATTCCACGACAACCTTATTGAAAACCTCTTGACATTTTTTTCTGCTCCTCGTTGGGTTCGACACTCTTACTTATCGAAAGGACTATGATAGATCCCCTATACTTGTCGGTCATCAGCCGCCGCATCACCGGGAAACTTGGGGATACCGTGGAGTCCCCGCGCACCCCTCTGGCGGCTTCTTCGCCGAGATCCTATTCCGCGGGATGTGCCTCGGCGTCGACACTTTCGACATTGCCCACATGGCCGCCCGCGTACGATGCAGTGGCGTGGCGCCTCCGATGGCCTCATAGACATTGAACTTCCCCAACGTGCCGACGCAGGAGCGGGCGCAGGAGCTCGCGCCTCCACCGCGGCTTATCACCGACGAGGATCATCATGACAACCGGAGGTGGGAGCACTGTCTCGGCATCGCCGAGATGGACAAGGAAGCCATGGCGCTGTGGTGCCAACGCTTCCCGCAGGTCATCATCAACGAGCGCGAGTTCTACGTGCAAAGGAGGGCGGAGAGGGAGAAGAGGAGGGTGGAGCGAGCAACCTATCACGAGGACAAGCATACGTGGAAAGCGGCCACTCAATTCAACATGAGGCTAGGAGCAGCGTCGCCCTGGGACTCCGACGACGATCGGTATCTTGATGCCTAGATTGAGACGTTGGAGGAGGACATCACCGAGGAGGAGTCGGACGACGAGGAGTAGTTGAACTATCTATTTTTTTATCTATCTATGCTATATATGCTGAGAACTATCTATGTCTCTACTCTCTACTCTCTATCTTTACTTCTCTATCTCAGCACTTCGGGCCCGCAAAAACTGGCTATTCCGCGCTGTAAATGCTGTTTTAACGCGCCGCACATTGCGCTTCTGTTGGAGATGCTCTAACATGGTAGACGAGTGCTTTAATGTTGCCCACAAGATGCGTGAGCATTACTAGTATATTTTTCTGGCCATGTTGAGATTTTAAAACCACGAGTGCGAACATGCAGAGGAGCAATAAAGACCAAACACGAGATATTGGGGACATCTTCAAGCAGCGTGGCAAGTTAAAGAGGACCTACACCGAACCTGTAAAACGAGCTTTGGTAAGTAACACCCTTTCAATTACTTTTATTTAGCCTCATGTTCTTCGATGCGTGTATGTTGTAGTTTCTGTTTCTCTTAGCCTTGTTTTCTTCGATGTGTAATAAGAAGAGTCTTAATCATCCTAATGCTTTCGTTTTTAGCTTGATGTAGGAAGTGGATGTTCTCACCTTGGAGTCTGTTTTTATATTTTTCCTTTTGAATTCACTTCTTCGAGTCCTGTTTATCTGGCTTCTACTAAATGGATCTAGGTTGCTCTAAGTATTGATCTAAAAAAGAACTAACTTCATGTCAGGATGCAGTTCCTGCGAGGAGGGAAGTATGGTCAACCTCGAGGTCATGTTTCCAAACTGAGGCTGGATTACATACAAGGTGCCCGTTCCCTAATGATGCTGGATTAGACACAAGGTGCAAATTCCCAGATGATGCTGGATTACACACAAGCCAGGTGGAGTCGTCAACTATTCGTGTCCTCATGGCTCTAGTAAAGGATGAAAGAAAGCGTGCAGCAGCCCTTGAGAATGTAGCTGAGTTCCCGAAGAAGCGAAAAGAGTAATCAGATTCTCTCTTCACCCAAGCCAAAGAAGAGATGGAAGCAGCCAGAAAGAAGCTAGCGGCGGCAGAGCAGGCTAGGCGTCTCCTGCTATCTAAAACTGTTGTCAATACAAATTTTCCTTCATAATAGCTAGGTTCAAATGTTTACCCAGTCAGCATGCCTGTTGTGATGTCCGTGCATCTACTGATGTGGCACAAAATATTTATTTTTCGGGTCATGTAATAACATCAATTACTTTCCAAACAATAACAGACGAAGCATTCGACATGGTATAGTTCACGCGCAAGCCCAACATTCCAAGTTCAACTTGCACATCAAACTCATGTTCACAGATATCTGCACATTCATAGATAATGTCCACAACCATGATTCACTTCAAAGCCAAAAAAATGTGAGGAGAGTTATAAATAAAGAAGAACCTCTAGTTCCTACTACCAGTGCGAGCACAACAAGTCAAAACCATGCATAATTAATTATATTTTGGTCATTTTTTGACTAATTGCGAATAACTTCTGGAAGCATTTATAATTTCTAATGCTGGCCGCGGCTGGGGTCCACGATGTTTTGAGCCAAACCAGGCAACACACCGGGTGTCTATGCCGGCGACGCGGTGGTCGTAGCATTCGTGGGTTCAGAGCGGCGGCGGCTCTCGTGGTCTACTATTCCTTGGTGTCGGCGGTGGCAGTAAACGTGTTGGCCACCTCCGCCAGCATGCCACGGTTCCGCCAACGTTTGCGTCAGATGGTGGGGCCAACCACGGTGCACTGGACGCGGTGGTCCCCCATGTGCCAGCGTGTAGCAACTGGCCACTCCTCTGCGAGAAGGCTTGGAGCGTCGAGTTGATACACCAGGGGCCAGCTTGCAGCCGCGGCTTGCTCCTCCGCTTGCCCGCCTGCAGCCTCGCCCATGGTACTGACGGCCTGGGGCGGGGACGGAGGTGGGGCAGCGAGTTGCCTGGCTTGTCGGGGCACCCAGCCGGCTTTTATGCCGGAGAACTCGTCTTCCTGCTCAGCGGATGCTATGGAGAGTGTGGAGAAAATGGGGCAAGGAGGATATGGGGAGAAATGGTGTGGTGCGGTTCTTGCCAGGCGTCTGGCCTCGTTTAAATAGAGAGCGGACGAGAGGAGCCAGCCGATGTTGTGTTCTAAAATATCGTCCGGCTCGCGGAAGGACGTGTTAACGGCACAAGCACGGATTCAATGGAGGCATGCGGGGAAGTCTAAAGCCGATTGCATGCGACGAGGAGGCGTGTTCAGCTAGGCTTGCAGCGAGTGGGGCCCTCTTGGCCGGCGCGGTGGTTCAATGCCTGCTCTATGAGAGGTTGCGTCCGTGTCAGAGCAATCACACCCTCCAGTCCTTTTTTGTTTGGGTATAACAAAATCTCGTTTTCCATTCACATTTTACAAGTAAAATTCATGGACAAACTTTGACCCAAAATACTATGGGGACTAGTAAACCAGGACGTAGGTAGTAGTTTTTTTTATCAAAGAAGGGCTTCCCCCTTCTGATTTTCATTACTGAAAACCAACATCTAAACCATAGTATTTTCCCTAGAACTACCAGGTTCAACATGTCGCAACATAAACCCATACAACCATACCCTAAGGAGGTAGTAGTTATGAATTCCAGTTTCGCTCCATACCAATCGTTCAAAAAACTACTTAGTACTTATAACGCGCCATTGAAAATTGAAACTCTTACCCCGCTAAAAATGATATTTTAAACATGTGAAAGACCATGGATATCGCCTAGAGAGGGATGAAAGTGCGTTATTTCGACTAGAGGGGGGGTGAATAGGCGATTTTTATGAAAGCCTTCAAAACGTGGAAGTTATGAAGACAAACAGCAGAGATATGCCTATTACTATGCAACGGAAGTTAGACTACACTAGGCAAGCCATGGCCAAGTATCAACAGAGTGAAAGCACAGTGACAAATAGCTGTAGTGTAATAAGGATCAGGTAGGAAGATATTATGAAGCCAAACAAATCATACACTCACGTTGTGAAGACAAAAGATAGAACAGACATGCAATGACTTCACAATGAGTGATCAGTAAGTAAAAGGAAGTGAAGATGAAACCAGTGACTCGTTGAAGACAATGATGTGTTGGACCAGTTCCAGTTGCTGTGACAACTATACGTCTGGTTGGACCGGCTAGGTATTTAAACCTTAGGACACACAGTCCCGGACACCCAGTCCTGAACACGCAGCTCAGGACACCAAGTCCTCACCGTATTCTCCTTGAGCTAAGGTCACATAGTCCTCGCCCAATCACTCTGGTAAGTCTTCAAGGTAGACTCCCAAACCTTCACAGACTTCGTTCACTGGCAATCCACAATATCTCTTGGATGCTCTGAACGCGACGCCTAACCGTCTGGAGGATGCACAGTCCTCAAGTGTAATAAGTCTTTAGATCACACAGACAAGAACACTTAAGTGATGCCCAATTCTCTCTAGCTCTAGTGGTTAGGGCTTTATCCTCGCAAGGAATTCTCTCTCTCAAAGGCTTCGAGGTGGGTTGCTCTCAAACGACAAAAGCCGTACTCTCAATCTGAGCAGCCAACTGTTTATGGTTGTAGGGGGTGGGCTATTTATAGCCACTTGGCAACCCGACCTGATTTGTCCGAAATGACCCTGGGTCACTAAGGAACTGACACGTGTCCCAACGGTCAGATTTTAAACTCACATGGAAACTTTACTTGAGCTACAAGCAAAGCTGACTTGTCCGGCTCTGGACAAGATTTGCTCTTATTGTCTTCACTCGAAGACATAGGTTTTTGGTTTAGGCATCACTTCAGTCATTCTGACTGGTTCTCCTGGACCCCACTTAACAGTACGGTGGTTCCTATGACTCAACACAAAAGAAAAAGAACTACGAAAGATCTAAGTCTTCGAGTTCCATAGGCTTCAGCGGTGTCTTCTCTTGTCATAGTCTTCAATGTGAATATCTTCATATACCACCATTGACTTCAATGTCTTCGTACATTTTTAGGGGTCATCTCTGGTAGTAAAACCGAATCAATGAGGGACTTCTACCTGGGTTATCCTGCATCTCATAAACACATTAGTCCCTCAACTAGGTTTGTCGTCAATACTCCAAAACCAACTAGGGGTGGCACTAGATGCACTTACAATCTCCCCCTTTTTGGTGATTGATGACAAACTAGTTGAAGTTTTCAACGGGGAATATAATCTGTGAAATTGTAAAGGATGAGGAATTGTCTTCATAAGTTGTAAGGGCTCCCCCTGAAGATGTGCATATAAGTTAATTTGCTTTTGGAATGCAAATGCACATGGCAGGTTGTACTTGAGGAGATCCACTTCAGCTTATGATGACAATCCACTATGCATGTGAAAGTATATGAAGATAATGACATGCATAATGGAAAATGGACGTCTGCAGAATGAGCTAAGTGCGGAATTTATTGTCGCACATGCGGAATTTATCTTCGCAAAACAAGGTGGCAAATAAGTAGCAGACAACCATTTGGTTTAAGTGTTACAAATCATAAGAACCAATTGTAGCAAAAACGAGAGTTGTAAGCACGAAGCAAAATATAAGGTACCCGCCCATATGAACCCGCTTGAAGACTATCAATCTCATATGCTTCTCCCCCTTTTGTCAGTAATGACCAAAAAGGTTCGAAGACATAGAGCCTCTACTCGTTCCCATGAGGAGTAGGTGAAGTAGCAGGGTTGTTGATGTTGTTTGGCGGTGCAGAAGAGCTTGGAGGTGCTGAAGCAGGTGGTGGTGAAGTAGCATCGTCTTCATCCTCGATAATTCTTGCATTTACGGTGGCAGCAGATGAAGAAAACTCAGAATCTTCAAGTGATGGAGTTCCCAGCAGCACAACCCTTCGAGGAGGTGTGGAGTCAAACTTGAATCTCTCAGTGAAGCCATCCTCTTGAAGATCAGCTTTAGAGCACATCATCGTGAGTCCTTTCCAGGTGCGGCGACAGGTTTCATGTGCAACGAATGCATTCTTGGTGGCAAGATTTCGGATGCGATTTACATCCACCAAGAGGCTTTTCATCTGTCTCTTCAACCAATCATGATGCCTATTCTACTTTTGATGAAGGGCCACAAGAAGCTCTCGGTCATTGAGAGCACGAGCACGCTTCTTGGGTCTTTGAGCAGTTGTGCTGTCTGTGGCTTTAGTGGATGCTGGGAGTGGGGCACGTGTAGTGCCAGCCAACGGATACACCCTGGAGATGGCTTCAACACCTTCAACATTTTGAGTGAAGCTCTGGTGTTTTGCATTCTGAAGACTCAGAGGTTGCTTGGCAGGTTCAGGATAGATGGCTTCAGCAGAGGTATCCACATCAGGCAAGAAGATCCGATGGTTGCGGGCTGAGGGCTGATACGAGATGGCAGAGTGAAGTTTGATCAGCCTCATTACCCAAGGAGCATAGAACTTTAAACCAAATAGATCTGAGCCTGATGCAGCTAGTTGGCGTATGAATAAATCCTGTGCGTTGAAGCATTTGCCATGAAGGATACAGAATATCAGAGTCTTCATTGCACCCTCGATCTTGGCATTTGGAGAGTGTCCTTTGGGCCAGAGAGTCCGCCAGATGATGTGATAGATGGTCCTGGGCAGGTACTCAAGGTCTTCAACGAAGAACTCTGTGGGATAAGGAGCATCGTGGGGCAATGGCTTCATCATGGAGAGCATCTGACTCATATTCGGTTCAGGCCTCTGAAATATGCTCTCAATAGCTTCAGTGTGTAGCCAACAGCCTTGCTCGAAGAATTCGCCTGGAGTGGGCAGGCCAGTGAGCTCAATGATATCAAATGCATTGGCTTCGTGATGAACGTTGCCGGTCATCCACTCCAGGACCCAAGTCTTCGGATCTCTGTTGTATCCTTTGATGTGCAGTATGGCATAGAATTGTAGCAGGAGCTCTTCGTTCCAATGCTCTTCAGTAGTAACAAACTGTAGCAGACCCACTTGTTTGAAGCAATCCAACGCTTCCTCTAGACAGGGCAGGCCAGCAATAGCTTCAACATCAAGGCGCTTGTGCGGCAAAATGCGACCTTGGTTGTACAGTATGCAAGAGTAGTAGCTGCGCTGAGGATAGCTCCAGAACCTATCTGATGAAATCCTTTCCCTTGAATAGGGGTTCTTGGAGCTATTGAAGAAAGTATTATCTGCCCTGAAGCTATTGATGTTGAAGGAACCAGGTGCTGATGCAGGACCTGGGAACCTTGGCAGTCTTGGGATTGGCTTCTGAACCTGAGGCCTGTGCTGAACATGGTAGTTGAATTGTGGACCGGCAGCAGACTCAGGAACAGAAGTGTCAGGATCAGTAGCTTCGCTGTCTTCTGAAGCTTTTGGTGGGGAGGGCTCCACATTAGCTTCAATGTTAGTTGTGGCAGCCTCACAATTTGCTTCCTTCACTTGACGAGCTGGAGGGTCGAACACAAGCACGTTCTCCTGGAGAACTGCTTCTTGGTGGAGTAGGGGAGTGGGATCTTGTGGTACTTCTTCATTTTCTTCGGCTGATGCAGCCGGAATGTCGTCAGCAGAGTCTTGAGGCCTTGGACCTTTGCGAAGCCTACGTAACGCAGACGACGCCTGTGAAGTTGGAGTGGGCTAGGCCTCAGATTCTTCTTCCTCTTGCGGGCGATCCGCCCATGAAGCATCCTGTGCAATTGGCGTCAATGGACGACCAATGCTGATGAGTTCACTGTTATTTTGCTGAGGAAGGACTGCATCGTCTTCTACATTGTCATGAAGACCAATGTCTTCAGCAGCGATGGGGTTTGCTGCTGGAATGTCTTCAGCTTCAGGAGCCTCTGTGGAAGCAGGCTCATGAACTGTCAGTTGTCGTTCTGCGTCAGGATAGGCTACAGAAAGGGGTTCAACTATCAAGGGCTCTGTGGAAGCAGCCTGAGCTTTCTTGATCTTTCGCTTTTTCTGAGTGGGGGTAGAAGGAGAGGCTTTAGAGTGTTTCCTCTTCCTGGCTTCAGCCTCTGCAGTTCTCGTCTTCTTGAGCTCTGAAGCGGTTGACCGGCTCTTTGGCTTCGAGCCAGTCGTTGCAGTTGGGAAGACAAGCGGAACTGCTTCCTGCCTTGGTGCCTCTGGTTCAGCTGGAACAGTCTTCTTCTTTTTCTTTGCGGCCATCTTGGGGTCGATGCCAGGACGCCCAAGTGCCTTGCGCTTCTCAGCCTCATTGTAGGCTTGCACACATCTGTCAGCCAGAGTCTTCATCCGCTCTCGTGAACCCTGATCTTCTGCACGCTTCTTCAGAAAGTTTTCCTTTAGCTCATGCAACATGATCTTGAAGCTCTTCACTTCTTGCACGCTGAGCTTGGCCATATGCTTCTTGAACTGAGCCTTTTCATGATCAATTTTCTGCTTCAGTTCAACAATGTGCTGGGCAATAGCAAGTTCTGAAGCAATAGCGCCTTGGAAGGCGACGCTGAGGCCAACGGGCAGCTGTAGATCTTCAAAGCTGATGTTTGGTGTGGCAAACCACTCGTCAATGAAGTTGTGGATGATGGCGACATCAAAGAGAGGCAGATTGTTGAAGATTTCTGCTTCTTCTTTGCTCTTGATGAGTTGCTCAAGAGCGTCATCTCCAAGATCTTCATCACTTGACAGATCAATGGTTTCACTACGCAGAATGGCAGCAGCCGTGAGCTCTTTGCCGGTGTGTGGCTGAGGCATCTTGGCCTTCTGGGGCTTGGAGACGCGGGATACTTCTTCAGACTGCACACTGTCTTCAGGAGGTACAGTCGCCAATGGCTTCGTCTTTGAGATTTTTGGTGAAGGGGCCGTCTTTGAAGCTTTTGGCTTCTTCAACTGCTTTGGCTTCGGCACTGCAGGCACTGCAGGCGCTTCATCAGACTCAGTATCAGCTGCAGGCTCATTCACTGCAGTCCCTTGAACCAAGATGTAGGTGATGAGGCCTTCAAGGTTGGCATACGGACCGATGACATTGGGTTCTGCTTCTCGTGTGCCATCTGCCCTTGGTGCTGAGGGACCAGGGTTGAAGTCTAACCCAAATTTCTTCTTGTTCTGCTTCGCTGAGTTTTGGGCAAACTAGAAGTTGCGCTTGAACAGATTGTCGTCACGACACCAGAGTAGTGACGACGGATGTGCATCATCAGGCTGTGGCCCACGAACCATGCATGGATAGAAGCTTTGGGCAATAGCTTCATCTCTAGACCTGGGTACAAGATTCTTGTATAAGATGTCTCCCCACGGTCTTTTTATGGCACTTTTCTCAGCATACTCTTGGGTTGTGAAGCGGTATTTGAACCATTGTTCTGCCCAATAGCGTCGAATCCATTGGATTCGGGTCTTGTGCTGACCATAATTCTCTTCAGGATCTGTTTTATACATTTCTGCCAGTTCATCAGGCAGATCTTTGGATGTTCCTCCACGTCCCTGTCTGCCCCCCTTCCTTGTTGCTGTTTCTGAAGCCATAAACCTTAACTTGGAAGGCTTCAAGACGTTCAAAGGATTCAAAGGCTTTCTTTTGCTGGACCAACAGGAACTGGCTTCAGGAGAATTTATGTGATGCTGTAAGAATTCTGCAAATGAATGCAGACTATGAGAACCAAAGGATTCTCCCACGGACATGTACCTATGACTGCATTAAGGTGCGAGGGAAGGGGAAGAGGTCATATGCATTCTCAGAAGATTTTGAAGATAAATCAGTTTAGAAGACATTGACCTCATCGTGCGAAGACATTCACTCATAGAAAAGAAGTTGGTTCCAGATTTGTACGAACCCACAGATCAGTACAAGTGAGGAATCTAACTACTTCATGAAGCACAAGTGAATATACTAGGCATATTATGAGATGCAGATTGAGAGAGATCTAACTTGTGTGAATAGAAACTTCTTATGGTAGAAAGTGACAGAACCATAGGATCAAAAGGGGCTGTAAAAAGAAGTTCTATTTACCACACTTGGAACTGCTAGACGGAGTGGGAGATGAGGCCGAGCAGTTCACTCTTCCGTGCCCTAACTTGGCGACGGAGGAGACCTACGGCGACGGCGGAGAGGACAATGTCCGCGGTCGGCGTGAAGACGGCGTCGGAGAGGTTGCGACAGCGAAGCGCTTCGTCGCCGGCGTCGTCAAGGGCTAGCAGTGGCGCTAGGGTTCGTGTGAGGGTGGAAGAAGAGATAATGACCGCGGTAAGTGTGTATTTATAGGCACAGGAGCGGCACTGCGCTATTACACAGGTGCCCTTGGCGATTCGCATTTGAGTAATACGTGGCCATCATGCGGTATTTTGGGGGCAGTTCCACGTCCCACGCACACCTGGATTGTTGGGTGGTCGTTCCTACTTCTCCGGATTTCATGTGGATAAATGAGCATTGAAAACGGACTTAAATGTTGTCTCTGTGTCTTCTACTGACAAGGACGAAGAGAAGACATTCGACAGTTTCAATAGAATGCATATGACTTGGAGAGATAGAATTTTGAGATAGAGAGCATAGAGAGGTTAGGGTCCGATCACATTCACTTAGTTCAAAAGATTCAAACAAGAAGACATAGCTATAAGTGAATGCTGTAGAGGACAGAACACTAGTATACATACACATATATCTATATAATCAACGTAGTGAAGATAATCATGAAGACATGTTGAGATTGAAGCCAAACCAAATATGAAGACATTGCAAGGTAACGCCATGAGTGAAGTACTTCAAAATAGAACGTTTGGTGGTGGCGTTACCCACCGTATAGGAAGTATTAGACCCAGACACGGCGCACAATTATCGTGGCGCTCCGAAGTCAAATTCCACATTAATGTATTCACACTTAGAATGTATGTCTTCATTGATTGAAGATATACTTTACTTTGTGTGTTGCACATCTAAGTCATCAATATGCATAAGGGTTAGGATGTGTGCCTGATTACAGGACATTTGAGGATTCCAGGATATTTAGCTCACACCGTAACTTGCAAAACCTCTTCTCATCCAAGGGCTTGGTGAAGATATCTGCCAATTGCTCTTCAGTGTTGACGTGTATGATATCTATGTCTTTCTTCACAACATGATCTCTGAGAAAGTGATGACAAATTTCAATGTGCTTTGTCTTCGAGTGCTGAACTGGGTTGTTGGAAATCTTGATGGCGCTTTTGTTGTCGCAGTAAAGTGGTACTTGCTTCAGATGAATGCCATAGTCCTTGAGTGTTTGCTTCATCCACAGAAGCTGAGCACAGCAAGATCCAGCAGCAATGTATTCAGATTCAGCAGTGGAGAGAGGTACACAGTTTTGCTTCTTTGAAGATCAACATACAAGTGATCGTCCCAGAAAGTGACATGTGCCTGATGTAGACTTGCGATCAACTTTGTCACCAGCATAATCAGCATCCGAGAATCCAACCAAATCAAACTCTGAGCCCTTTGGATACCATAATCCTAGAGTTGGGGTGTGAGCCAAATATCGAAGAATTCACTTCACAGCTAAGTGATGCGATTCCTTTGGTGCCGCTTGAAATCGAGCACACATGCAAACACTAAGCATAATACCTGGCCTAGATGCACATAGATAAAGTAAAGAACCAATCATGGAGTGGTATACCTTTTGATCGAACTCTTTACCATTGTCGTCAGGACCCAGATGATGTTTGGCTGGCATTGGTGTTGTGAAGCCTTTGTAGTCTTGCATACCGAACTTCTTCAGGCAATCTTTGAGATACTTCTCTTGAGATATGAAGATGCCATTGCGTTGTTGTCGTATTTGAAGACCAAGGAAGAACTTCAGCTCCCCCATCATGGACATCTGATATTGCTCTTGCATCATATATCCAAACTCTTCACTGTACTTCTGATTGGTGCAGCCGAAGATAATGTCATACACATATATTTGGCACACAAACAGTTCACCATCATATGTCTTCGTGAAAAGAGTGGGATCTAGGGAACTAGGTATGAAGCCTTTGCTCTTCAGGAAGTATTTGAGTGTGTCATACCAGGCCCTAGGGGCTTGTTTGAGGCCATACAGTGCCTTGTTGAGCTTGTATACCATGTCAGGATGTTTTGGATTTTCAAAGCCAGGCGGTTGTGCAACATACACTTCTTCTTCAATCTTGCCATTGAGAAAGGCACTCTTCACATCCATTTGATATAGAAGTATGTTATGATGATTTGCATAGGCCAACAGTATGCGTATGGCTTCAAGCCTAGCCACAGGAGCAAATGTTTCATCAAAGTCAATGCCTTCCACTTGAGTATATCCTTGAGCAACGAGACGAGCTTTGTTTCTGACAACTTGACCATGCTCATCTTGCTTGTTGCGGTATATCCATTTGGTGCCTATTATATTGTGCTTCCGTGGATCAGGACGCTTAACCAGTTCCCATACATTATTCAGCTCAAACTATTGAAGCTCTTCTTGCATAGCTTGAATCCATTCAGGTTCCATGAAGGCTTCTTCAACTTTCTTGGGTTCTGATATTGAGACGAATGCGAAGTGCCCACAGAAATTTGCTAGCTGAGTTTCCCTTGAACGAGTGAGTGGACCAGGTGCATTGATGCTATCAATTATTCTTTCAATCTGCACTTCATTGGCAACGCGAGGATGTACAGGGCGAAGACTTTGCTCTTGCTGTTCATTGTCGTTGTTGGAAGGAATGTCTTCAGGCTGAGCATTGTCTTCCTGTTGATCAGGTGCTGAAATGATAAGTTCTTCTTCAGGATGATCTTCAGATGGTATAATCTCTCCAGTTCCCATTAGCTTGATTGATTCACTGGATGGAACTTCATCTAGCACACTTGGCAGCTGCTCTCTTTGTGAGCCGTTGGTCTCATCGAACCGCACATCCACTGTTTCAACCACTTTGTAATGAAAGAGATTGAAGACTCTGTAGGAGTGCGAATCCTTTCCATATCCAAGCATAAAACCCTCATGTGCTTTTGGTGCAAATTTTGAGGTGTGTTGTGGGTCCTTGATCCAGCACCTTGCGCCAAATACTCTGAAGTAACTAACATTTGGCCTTTTGCCAGTAAGGAGCTCATAAGATGTCTTGTTCAGTAGCTTGTGAAGATAAACACGACTGATTGTATGGCATGCAGTATCAATAGCTTCGGGCCAGAATTTTCTTGGGGTCTTGTATTCATCTAGCATCGTTCTAGCCATCTCAATTAGTGTTCTGTTCTTGCGTTCGACGACGCCATTCTACTGTGGCGTGTACGGGGCTGAGAATTCATGTGTGATGCCCAAGGTATCAAGATATGTATCAAGGCCAGTGTTCTTGAATTCAGTGCCATTGTCACTTCTGATGTGCTTTATCTTGGCGCCAAAGTTGTTCATAGCACGATTGACGAAGCGTCTGAAGACATCCTGCACTTCAGTCTTGTAAAGGATTATGTGCACCCAAGTATATCTAGAATAATCATCAACAATAACGAAGCCATAGAGGCAAGCAGTAGTAGTTAGAGTTGAGTAATGAGTGGGACCGAAAAGATCCATGTGAAGCAGTTCGAAGGGTTGAGTAGTAGTCATGATTGTCTTCTAGGGATGTTTGGCCCTCGTCATTTTCCCTGCTTCACAGGCACCGCATAAGTGGTCTTTCTTGAACTTGACGCCCTCGATGCCTATGACATGCTTCTTCTTCACAAGGGTGTGGAGGTTCCTCATGCCAGCATGTCCAAGCCTCCGATGCCATAGCCAGCATTCTGAAGCCTTTGCTAGAAGACATACTGCAAGCTGTGGCCCTGCTGAGAAATCTACCACGTACAAATCATCTTTTCGATACCCTTCAAACACTATAGACTTGTCAGATTCCATTAGTACAAGGCAACGATATTTTCCAAACATTATGATCATGTTCAAATCGCAAAGCATTGAGACAGACCTTAAGTTGAAGCCAAGGGATTCAACAAGCATGACTTTATCCATGTGTTGATCCCTTGAGATTGCAACTCTACCTAGACCCAATACCTTACTTTTACCAGTGTCAGCAAATGTGATGTGGCTCTTGTCGGATGGACGTAAGGTTGAGTCCATAAGAAGACTTCTTTTGCCAGTCATGTGATTTGTACACCCACTGTCAATAATCCATTCTGAAGACGCTGGTGCCATACCCTACAGTGTAGTTAGGGGGATAGGCTTCACCAAGAGCATTGTGAAGCAAAAACATTTGACGAACCAGTGGGTTATGAAAGCTTAGATCCAGGTTAGGACTAATAGGGAGTGTAGCAAGCGATTCAGGTACGAAGTACATAGTAAGACCATTTGGGCATTTGATCTTGTGCCCTACAAGATGTTTAAGGTCCCCAGCAATAGCGTTAGACGATTTTGGTTTTCTGCTGGAGACCTTTCCCTGCAAAAGAGAGTTAAGCCTTCTTAACCACCCACATCTTCAAGGGTGGCTTAGAAGCAATAAGTCTAAGTGCAGCATCTGAGAATTTTGGCTTTGAAGCCTTAGCAAACAATCTTGCAGGTGGACAATAGTACTCATAAGAATAAGCAGAATAGTTCTTGGTCTTATGAACATAGCGGTTTGATGAACCACTCTCATATTCATATGCCTGAGTATGGTTTTTCTGCAAAACATTTGCGTTAGTGCGACTTAGGTGAGTCCTCTGTTTGTATGAAGCCTTTGGACCGTATGAAGCCTTTGGTCTAAGGTTTGTCTTCTTCAAGTGAGGTGTCATGAAGACATTCACAGGAAGATTTTCCAGACACCTTTTTGGAACCCAGATCTTCTTCATAGGCGGTCCATTCCTGTAGTTAGTACCAATGTACCTGGCAAACACTTCACCATTCTAATTCTTAAATAGTATATAGTTTGCATCAAAGGATTCATCAATGATAATGGGGTTAGCACAGGTGAAGCCAGTTAGATTGGATGGATCTGCTGAAGGTTCCTTCGCAGCAACCCACATGGTTTTGGGGTACTGCTCAGGTTTCCAGTAAGAGCCATCTGCATTCATTTTCCTTACGAACCCAACACCCTCTTTCCTAGGGTTTCGGTTCAGAATCTGCTTTTTGAGGACATCACATAGTGTCTGATGCCCTTGAAGACTTTTGTACATCCCTGTTTCAAGCAATGTCTTCAACCTAGCATTCTCATCAGCAATAGCGGTGGTATCCTCAACAGAGGGGTTAGTTACCGCATCAACAGTTGATGATATTGCAACAGCAGTAGCAGTAGAACATTCAGCAACAGAAGTAGCATTATCACGCTCAATGCATTTAAGACATGGTGGTTCAAATCCTTCCTGAGCCGGACTGATTTGTTTGGTGTGAAGTGACTCATTTTCCGTTTGAAGATCTTCATGAACCGCTCTCAATTTCTCAAGAGTCTTGCTTCCTTTGAAGATAATCATAGGAAAGCTTTTCATGAGTTGTTGAGAGAGTTTCATGACGATTTTCAAGTTCCTGATACTTAATGTGAAGATTTTTTATGTCTTCAATTAAAGATTCAGATCGAGTCATTTCAGCACCCAACAGATCATCGCTTCTGTCTAACAGTTTTTGAATATGTTCCATAGCTTTCTGTTGTTCAGTTGCAATTTTAGCAAGTGTTTTGTAGCTAGGTTTTGAAACACAATCAGAGTCATCGTTACTAGATGTTTGATAGTGAGTAGTGCGTGTGTTTACCTTGGCACCGCGTGCCATGAAGCATTAGGTAGAAGCGGAGCAGTCCTTGTCATTTGCATCGGTGTCGGTGATGAAGTCATTGTCTTCAGTGTTGAAGATGGACTTGGCAACGTATGCTGTAGCCAGACTAGCGACGCCCGAGTCGGATTCCTCTTCAGACTCCACCTCTGCCTCCTCAGAAGCAGACTCCTCCTCTGAATCCATTTCCTTGCCAACAAATGCACGTGCCTTGCTAGATGAGCTCTTCTTGTGTGATGAAGACTTTGAGGAAGACTTGGAAGAAGACGTTGAGTATTTCTTCTTCTTCTTCTTCTTGTCGTCAGAGTCATATTCCTTGCTCTTCTTCTTCTTTTTGTTCTCATTGTCCCACTATGGACACTCAGAGATGAAGTGGCCAAGTTTCTTGCACTTGTGACATGTTTTCTTCTTGTAGTCATGAGCAGGAGCTTCATCATTCCTTGAACTTGATCGGGAAGACTTTCTGAAACCTTTCTTCTTGGTGAATTTTTGGAACTTCTTGACAAGCATATCAAGTTCCCTTCCAATGTCTTCAGGATCATCAGAACTGCTATCAGATTCTTCTTCAGATGAGGAGACATCTTTTGCCTTCAAGGCACGAGTTCGCCCATAGTTTGGACCGTAGATATCTCTTTTCTCCGAAAGCTAAAACTCATGTGTGTTGAGCCTCTCAAGTATGTCAGACGGATCGAGTGTCTTGAAATCAGGACGTTCTTGGATCATCAGGGCCAGGATGTCAAACGAACTATCAAGTGATCTCAGCAGCGTCTTGACGACTTCGTGTTTGGTAATCTCAGTGGCGCCGAGGGCTTGAAGCTCATTTGTGATGTCAGTGAGTCGGTCAAATGTGTGCTGGACATTCTCATTGTCATTTCGCTTGAAGCGGTTGAAGAGGTTGCGAAGGACACTAATTCTTTGATCTCTCTGGGTTGAAATGCCTTCATTGACCTTGGAGAGCCAGTCCCAGACTAGCTTGGATGTCTACAAAGCACTCACACGGCCATATTGTCCTTTGGTCAGATGACCACAGATGATGTTCTTGGCAGTAGAGTCCAGTTGAACGAATTTCTTGACATCAGCAGCAGTGACACCTTCTCCAGCCTTGGGAACGCCGTTCTCGACGACATACCATAGGTCGACGTCAATGGCTTCAAGATGCATACGCATCTTATTCTTCCAGTAGGGATATTCAGTTCCATCGAAGACGGGGCACGCAGCGGAGACTTTAATTATCCCTGCAGTCGACATAGCTAAAACTCCAGGTGGTTAAACAAATCACACAGAACAAGGGAGCACCTTACTCTGATACCAATTGAAAGTGCGTTATATCGACTAGAGGGGGGTGAATAGGCGATTTTTATGAAAGTCTTCAAAACGTGGAAGTTATGAAGACAAACAGCAGAGATATGCCTATTACTATGCAGCGGAAGTTAGACTACACTAGGCAAGCCATGGTCAAGTATCAACAGAGTGAAAGCATAGTGACAAATAGCTGTAGTGTAATAAGGATCAGGTAGGAAGATATTATGAAGCCAAACAGATCATACACTCACGTTGTGAAGACAAAAGATAGAACAGACATGCAATGACTTCACAATGAGTGATCAGTAAGTAAAAGGAAGTGAAGATGAAACCAGTGACTCGTTGAAGACAATGATGTGTTGGACCAGTTCCAGTTGCTGTGACAACTGTATGTCTGGTTGGAGCGGCTAGGTATTTAAACCTTAGGACACACAGTCCCGGACACCCAGTCCTGAACACGCAGCTCAGGACACCAAGTCCTCACAGTATTCTCCTTGAGCTAAGGTCACATAGTCCTCGCCCAATCACTCTGGTAAGTCTTCAAGGTAGACTCCCAAACCTTCACAGACTTCGTTCACTGGCAATCCACAATATCTCTTGGATGCTCTGAACGCGACGCCTAACCGTCTGGAGGATGCACAGTCCTCAAGTGTTATAAGTCTTCAGATCACACAGACAAGAACACTTAAGTGATGCCCAATTCTCTCTAGCTCTAGTGGTTAGGGCTTTATCCTCGCAAGGAATTCTCTCTCTCAAAGGCTTCGAGGTGGGTTGCTCTCAAACGACAAAAGCCGTACTCTCAATCTGAGCAGCCAACCGTTTATGGTTGTAGGGGGTGGGATATTTATAGCCACTTGGCAACCCGACCTGATTTGTCCGAAATGACCCTGGGTCACTAAGGAACTGACACGTGTCCCAACGGTCAGATTTTAAACTCACATGGCAACTTTACTTGAGCTACAAGCAAAGCTGACTTGTCCGGCTCCGGACAAGATTTGCTCTCATTGTCTTCACTCGAAGACATAGGTTTTTGGTTTAGGCATCACTTCAGTCATTCTGACTGGTTCTCCTGGACCCCACTTAACAGTACGGTGGTTCCTATGACTCAACACAAAAGAAAAAGAACTACGAAAGATCTAAGTCTTCGAGTTCCATAGGCTTCATGCGGTGTCTTCTCTTGTCATAGTCTTCAATGTGAATATCTTCATATACCACCATTGAATTCAATGTCTTCGTACATTTTTAGGGGTCATCTCTGGTAGTAAAACCGAATCAATGAGGGACTTCTACCTGGGTTATCCTGCAATTCTCACAAACACATTAGTCCCTCAACTAGGTTTGTCGTCAATACTCCAAAACCAACTAGGGGTGGCACTAGATGCACTTACAGGGGATGAATAGGCGCTTTAAAATAATTATGGTTTAGGCCTAAACAAATGCGGAATAAAACTAGCGGTTAATTTGTCAAGCACAAAACCTAAAATGACTAGGCTCACCTATGTGCACTAACAACTTATGCTAAGCAAGATAAACAACTAGGTGATAGAAAGATATATGACTAGAAATAATATGGCTATCACAAAGTAAAGTGCATAATTAAAGGGCTCGAGTAAGAGATAACCGAGGCACGTGTAGACGACGATGTATCCTGAAGTTCACATCCTTGTGGATACTAATCTCTGTTTGGAGCGGTGTGAAGGAACAATGAACCCCAAGATGCCACTAGGGACAGCGTAATCGGCTCACGCCCTCGCACAATGCAAGATGCCGTGATTCCACTAAGGGACCCTTGAGGGCGGTCACTAAACCCGTACAAATTTGAAAAGAGGATCAATTTGATTTTAATATTTTTCACTCCAAGTATTTCCATTAACAAAAATAAATGAGAGAAGATAAAATGACTTCTTCAATAAGAGAGGAATATTGGAGAAGAAATTTTAAAATAAAATTATTATTTTATTTGTATTTTATTTGTTATTTGAATTGAATTAGAAAAAAAATATGCATTTTAGGCCAGAAAAATGTTCATCTTGTTCTAAATATTAGGTTTGGATGGTGAAAATTGTTTCTGGTATTTTTAGAATTTTTTATATTTTATTAGGATTTTTCTTTCGAGCGAAATTTATTTATAAAAAAAATTCTTCTTCACCTAACTAGGCCGAAGGCCGAGCCGAGCCGGTCCAAAGCCCATCGCACCACCGCCTCGCCCCGACCGACTCCGAGCGGAGTACGGCCGGCGTACGCGTGCCGTTGCCGAGTCCGAGGAGGACTCCACCTCCCACGACCCCCTCCCCAAGCCGAGTTTCCCCCTTCTTTATATAGCCACCCCGCCGCCGCCCCTCCCCCTCATCGCCACCGCCGCCGCCGCAGCCTGCCCCAAGCCCGAGCCGTGCCGCCACCGCTGCCGCCGCCGTCGCGCAAGTCACTGCTGCCGCCGTCGCCCGCTAGCGCCGCTGTCGCCCGCTAGTGCCGATACCGCCTGCTGGCGCTGCCGGAGCCGCCGCACGCTACTGCTGCCGCCGCCTCGCCCGCCGCCGCCGTCGAGTGGATCTCATCGCCGGTTTTTTTTGAAGACCGGTATAAATCGAATAGTCGTCGTTTTTTGGTTTATTAGGTTAGATCGGTTTTTAATTTAGTTCGTTAATTAACGAACGTTCATTGGTTAGTTTCTTTTAACGAATGAACTCATTTGTTTAGTTCTGTTAACGGACGTTCATCCGATAGATTTTTCTTTTTCTGTTTATTTTCAGCCAGGGACCTATCCGCGAGTACTTTTATCACAGATTAGTCCCTGAACTTCAAACCCTCGCTACTTTTTATTCGTTTGTCCAAATTCAGTGAAACCAACGCCAAAATTTTCGTCTTGTTTCCCTCTTTCCAGATAATCAACATGAACATGGTTTTGACAATTTAAAATTTGGTTTCAAGCAGATTTCAATTCGAACTTCTTTTGATTGTAGTTTGAGTTTCGTAGCGCCGATTCGATTGATTCTTTTTGCAAATCGAAGCTCTTTAGTTGAACTTTCAGTTTTGACCTTTTCTCTTGAGTTTTACCCTTGCATCTTATGCTTGAGTGCTTATTTATGCTATTGTTTGTTCATGATAGAGTTGTCGGAGTGCGAGGCTTGCTACTACGAGTCACTAGGGTTTTCAGATCGTCAGCAAGGCAAGTAACACTTTGATCATACTCCTTTATTACCAAGTTTTTATGCATTAATTTCAACCCTCAAACAATTTCATGAGTAGGTTTTGATAACACGTGGGTATTGGGAAGTAGCTGATGAGGTAGAACCTATTGTCTTATATCAAACCCTGGGTACTTACTACGTATGCTTATACTGTTATGCTATGCTCGTGGACGTGGTTTGGTTTGAGAGAATTCATGAAAGATGTCAGAGATTATTGTTAACTAAGGTTTAACTTAAGGTGGCTACTTTAATACACATCTGGGTGGATTGGTTTGTGGGCACCTAGGGAATCCAGTGTTGTCCAAGGAGATCCCAGGCTCAAAGGGATCATTGTGTTATTCATGCTGGAAACTTCCGTGTGCAGCCACAAGCCATTATGGGCTCTAGCATAGTTGAGTATGTTGTGTGACCTCTTACAGTGGTAGACTAACAGATGTAGGGGATGTAGGTGGTACTGTCTACCCGTCGTAACGAGCTAGCGTTTCTGAAAGACCGCGTCTCGGTCATCCGTTTCTCAAACAACATGTAGTGTGAGAAATCCAACGGACGAGATCGAGTCTTATGGGGAAAAGTGCGCAAACTTCAACAGAGTGTACAAACTAATCATGGTTAGCCGTGTCCCCAGTTATGGACATATTGAGTATCTGGTGCTTGAATTATTATGTTGATCTCATCACTTTACCTAATTAATTTTGTCGGGTTATTAAATTTTAATTTGGGATTGAGATGGGGTTACCATTCTCAATATTATCAACAAACTTTGTAGCTAAATAAAATATATTCCTTTGCTGTAGGGAAAAACTAGCTTTCTGCAAAATGATAACCATAGAGCCTCCACCAGCCATATATGAATGTAGTTATAGCTGTTATTTGCTCATTGCTCTATAGTGTTGTCTTGCCAGCGTATTCCATGTGCTGAGCTACACAGGCTGCAACGTATTATGTTGCAGAATTTTCAGACGAAGATTAAGGTGCGCTAGGTCATTGTCATGCACTCAGTTTTCCTGTGGAGTTCGATGGAACCTTCTGCCTTCGAAGCTTCCGCTGTTATCTTACTTAGATGGCCTTCAACCATATTATTGTAATAAGTTCTCTTTTGAGACATTTGATGTAATAAGTGTGTGATTGAACTCTGTTATAAAACCTCGAGTACTGTGTGGGTCAGCAATATCGATTCAGGGATGCCACTTAAGCACAGAGACTTGACCGTCTGAGGTCGGGTCGCTACAAGATGGTATCAGAGCACACGCTGACTGTAGGACGCGACCACTAAGATAAGCCATAGGACACTCTTCTCTACTCATTTCTGACTCTTCTCCCTTTTCTACTTTATAGATGGCAGACCTAAGGAACAAGTTTTCTCAACCGGATGAAGACACACCTTTTGGACGACACTTGAAGGAAGCCAATAGGTACCTGAACATCGGAATACCAAGATTCACCGGGACCTACATCACCAATTTACCAGAAGAGGAGCGTTGGATGATTCGAGTTCATGTTCCAGGAAGGACATTCACACCAGTTACTGAGCCCATAGAGTTTTGCTTTGATGCACCAACCTGGAGTCTAGGAAAGAGCATGACAGCCCACATCGCCATGGGACGCCTCGGCGAGGTATATCACAATGATCTTAAGGACACCATCTACCAGATATGTGGACGCCGAGATGAGCAATGGGAGGTGATTTGCACCAGGAGGGATAAATCCATTGCAGCCTACATCCAGGAGTTAAACCAATACATTCATCGCCAGGAAACCAGATGTGCTCCAGCATGATAGACATGAAGAAAGTGATGGCCAGGAACATGGAACTAGAAGAGGAACTCAAGTCTACACGCAATGGATATGAGGAGGAAATTGCAGTACTACTAGAGAAGAATGAAGACCTAAAGAAGAAGCTAGGAATATTCATGTGAGATCCCACACCTGAGGAGGACAACCACCCCGAAGACTACATCATCATCGATGATACCCACTCTGATCCCGATAGTGATGATGATTATGAAGGCGAAGCTGGAGCAGTTATCATGGAGTCATCCACCGATCAAAATTTCTAGTTGACCACCATATTATCAGTAGTATTTCCCCCATATATATAGTAATAGTCCAAGCATTTGCTAACGGT
This sequence comes from Triticum urartu, assembly GCF_003073215.2. NCBI lineage: Eukaryota > Viridiplantae > Streptophyta > Magnoliopsida > Poales > Poaceae > Triticum > Triticum urartu. The sequence continues at coordinate 301,387,152 of NC_053022.1, forward strand.
AGCTTAGATCGATTTCCCCCATGAATGTGTTTGTCTCATGTGCATATGGGTAGTGATTTCTCTTTAGACCTCACTCTATTCTATTCTCACCCCTCTAAACCTATCAGATGCCTTCAAGACGTGACCCCGGATTTGTCTTCCCACCGGAGCTCACTCAGTTGATCCAATAGCAGAATGCCTTGATGCAGTTGCTAGTCCAGAACCAAGGCAACAACAACAACAACAACCCACCGCCACCACCTCCAGCGGACAACTTAGCCCGTTTTCTGAGGTTGAATCTGCCAGTGTTTTCTAGTAGCACCGAGCCGATTATTGCTGATGACTGGCTCCGCAGGATTGGAAGGGAGATGACCACCGCAGGTTGCACAGATGCTGAGAAGGCACACTTTGCCGCACATCAATTGGATGGACCCGCAGCCTCATGGTGGGAGAATTACACAGTCACTTTCCCCATAGCAAATGTCACTTGGGATCAGTTTCAGCAAGCTTTCCGCACATCACATTTCTCAACTGGAGCAATGAGTATGAAGAAGCGTGAGTTTCGCAACTTACGCCAGGGAAATCGTACTGTGGCACAGTACGTGGATGAGTTCAGTAAGTCAGCTCGTTATGCCCCAGATGATGTGGCCACAGATGCCGCAAAGCAGGAGAAGTTTATGGAAGGGCTGAATGATGAGCTGAGTATGAAGTTGATGGTGGCAATATTTCCTAACTACCAAGAGTTGGTAGACAGGGCTCTTATGATAGAAGGCTAGCAGCAACAGATAGAGAGCCGCAAAAGGAAGTATGGACAGGGAAAGTATAATTCTGGAGCTCAGAGAAGCCTCGCTTTACCCCTAACTCGGGAGGACATACCCATAATAACCATGGAGGCCACACTCATAATGGAGGAAGCTCACATAACCATAGTGGTCCTAAGAATGGTAATGGGAAAGGAGGAAAGCAGCAGCTAGAACCGTTCCAACCCAGCAACCCTCGCTAGGAAGGACCTGAGTCATGTCACCTGCTACAAGTGTAGGAAGACTGGACACTATGCCAATGATTGTTTAGAGTTGAAGAATGGCAATGGAAACTTTGGGAAGAAGCCCAATCCCTTCACCAGAGGTTAGGTGAACCACATCAACATGGAGGAAGTTGAAGATCAGCCTGACACAGTGATTGGTAAGTTTTTGATTAGGTCATTTACCGCTCTCGTTCTTTTTGACACTGGTGCATCGCATTAATACATATCAAGGGGATTTGTGGACAAGTATAATTTGCCAACCTTAGCCCTTAGGTCACCCATGGTAGTAAGCTCGCCAGGAGCAGAGTATATGGCTAGTCGATGGTGTGATCGGTTACCATTAACCATTGGTAGCCATGTTTTCCCCTCAGACCTAATAATTTTGGAGTCACAAGGATTGGATATAATACTAGGCATGTATTGGCTATCGAAGTACGGAGGAAACATCGACTGTGCTAGTAAGTCAATTTTACTCACCACCCCTGAGGGAAAGAGGATCAAGTATGTATCTAGGCATGCGCCAAGGAGGACCCAAGTGAATTCCCTCTCGGGAGTTGTTCAGGAAGAAGTGCCTGTGGTGAAGGATTACCCGGATGTATTTCCAGAGGAACTACCAGGCATGCCGCTAGATCGAGACATAAAGTTTTTAATAGAGCTGTTGCCAGGCACCAGACCAATATCGAAGAGACCGTATCGGATGCCCGCAAATGATCTGGAGGAAATCAAGAAGCATATTAAGGAGTTACTGGAGGAAGGTTATATCTAACCAAGTTCATCACCGTGGGGAGCACCAGTGCTCTTAGTTGAGAAGAAGGATGGATCTTTGAGAATGGTTGTTAATTATCGGGCATTGAATGAAGTGACGATCAAGAACAAGTACCCACTACCGATGACCAATGATCTGTTTGACGAGTTGCAGGGAGCTAAAGTATTCTCCAAGATCGATCTTCGATCAGGATACCACCAGTTGAAGATCCGAGAACAGGATATACCTAAGATAGCTTTTACCACAAGGTATGGGCTATATGAGTACACGGTCATGTCTTTTGGATTGACTAACGCCCCTGCCTATTTTATGAGTATGATGAATAAGGTGTTCATGGAATTTTTGAATAAGTTTGTTGTGGTGTTCATTGATGATATTTTGGTGTACTCGAAGAATGAAGAGGAACACAAGGAACATTTGTGACTAGTTCTCAATAAGCTCAGGGAACATCAGCTGTATGCCAAGTTCAGCAAATGTGAGTTTTTCTTAAAGGAAGTTGGATTTCTTGGACATGTTATATATGGAGAAGGTATAGCAGTAGACCCAACCAAGGTACAGTGTGTCACTGAGTGGTTGGCACCCACCTCAATTGGAGAGATCCACAGTTTTCTGGGACTCGCGGGATATTATATGAGATTCATTGAGATTTTTTTCAAGATTGCGAAACCTATGATAGAGTTGTTGAAAAAGGACACCAAGTTCAAATGGACCGAGGAATGTGAGGCCAGTTTTCAGGAGTTGAAGAAACGTTTAGTTACAGACCCAGTGTTGATTCTTCTGGATATACGTAAGGATTTCCAAGTGTATTGCGACGCTTCTCGCTTGGGACTTGGAGGTCTACTTATGCAGGACGGAAGACTTGTTTCATATGCCTCACGTCAGCTTCGACCTCACGAGTTGAATTATGCCGCGCATGATTTAGAGCTAGCAGCCGTGGTGCATGCGCTCAAGACCCGGAGACACTTTCTTATTGGAAACCGTTGTGATGTATACATGGATGACAAGAGTTTTAAGTATATCTTCACGCAGAAGGAGTTAAATCTCAGCCAGAGGAGATGGTTGGAGCTCATAAAGGATTATGATATGAAGCTACATTATCATCCAGGAAAGGCCAATGTCGTAGCAGACAGTTTGAGTCGCAAGAGTTATGTCAATACCCTCGTAAGCGGAGGATTACCGCAGGAGTTAGTCGACGATCTCAAGGAACTTAGTTTGGAGATAGTTCCAAGATGGGCAAAGGAAAAGCCAAGGGTTTTCGTGAGGATGAGCATGAAACTTTATGGTTTGAGGATCGGGTATATGTGCCCAATAATGCAAAGATCAGGAAGTTTATACTTCAGGAAGCTCATGACTCGCCATACTCGATTCACCCCGAAAACACCAAGATGTATTTGGTTTTGAAGGAACATTTCTGGTGGACAGGTATGAAGAAGGATATTTCCGAGCATGTAGCAGTATGTGATGTATGTCAGAGAGTGAAGGCAGAACACCAGAAGCCAGCAGGATTACTTCAGCCTATGACGATACCCGAATGGCATGGATTTCATCACCGGATTACCCAGGACACGATCAGGATATGATTCTATCTGGGTAGTAGTAGACCGCTTGACCAAAGTGGCTCACTTTATCCCCATGAAAACCACTTATACAACCACGAAGTTGGCCAAGATATATATGACCAGAATCGTATGTCTGCATGGAGTTCCGAGGAGCATCGTATCAGATAGAGGAACAAAATTTACCCCAAAGTTTTGGAATCTGTTGCACCAGACTTTGGGTACCAGGCTAGAATTCAGTACAACCTTTCATCCACAGACAGATGGACAGACCGAGAGAGTCAATCAGATTCTGGAGGACATGTTGAGAGCTTGTGCGCTAGATTATGGATCCTGTTGGGATGATAATTTGCCTTATGTACAGTTCTCAGACAACAACAGTTACTAGGATAGTTTGAAGATGGCCCCTTTCGAAGCTTTGTATGGAAGAAGGTGCAGGACACCGTTGATGTGGGATGAAGTCGGAGACCGTCAATTGTTTGGACCAGATTTAATTAAGGAGTCTGAAGAGAAGGTTAAGTTGATCCATGTTAGACTGAAGGCAGCTCAGTCCAGGCAGAAGAGTTATGCCGATACTAAACGCAAGGAGGTGGTCTATGAAATTGGAGACAGAGCATACCTTCGGGTGTCACCACTTCGAGGAGTTAAACAATTTGGAGTTAAGGGAAAGTTAGTAGGACCATACCGTGTTTTGGAACGTATGGGAGAGGTGGCCTACAAGCTTGAGTTACCAGAAGAATTGTCAGGAGTTCATGATGTGTTTCACGTTTCCCAGTTAAAGAAGTTCCATGCTGAGATGGTCGATATTACTCTGAGAGATACAGTGCCCCTGGAAGCAATTCAGTTGGAGAGTGACCTAACCTACGAGGAGAAACCCCGTCAAGATTCTCGAGTTTGCCAGCCGAGTTACACGCAACAAGGTTATCAAGTTTTGTAAAGTTCAGTGGAGCCACCATACCGAGGAAGAAGCCACCTGGGAGCGAGAGGAATACCTATGGAAAGACCACCCACACCTATTTTCTAGCCAACCCAAATCTCGAGAACGAGATTCATCTTAAGGCGGTAGGTTTGTAACATCCGAATTTTCAATTTGGATGTTATACATAGGTCATCATATGCATATCATATTTTATTTGCATTTTGGTTGTGATCCTAGAAATCTTAAGCAACTCAAGGACCTAAGGAGAGAGTTGGAGATTTCACAAATTTTCTTATTTGAATTTTTTCAAATTTGAAAAGAGGATCAATTTGATTTTAATATTTTTCTCTCCAATTATTTCCAATAACAAAAATAAATGAGAGGAGATAAAATGACTTCTTTAATAAGAGAGGAATTTTGGAGAAGAAATTTTAAAATCAAATTATTATTTTATTTGTATTTTATTTGCTATTTTAATTGAATTAGAAAAAAAATGCATTTAGGCCAGAAAAATGTTCATCTTGTCCTAAATATTAGGTTTGGACGGTGAAAACTGTTTCTGGTATTTTTAGATTTTTAAAAATATTTTATTAGGATTTTTCTTTCGGGCGAAATTTATTTATAAAAAAATTCTTCTTCGCCCGACTGGGCCGAAGGCCCAGCCGAGCCGGGCCAAAGCCCATCGCACCACCGCCTCGTCCCGACCGACTCCGGGCGGAGTCCGGCCGGCGTACACGCGCCGCCGCCGAGTCCAGGGAGGACCCCACCTCCCGCGACCCCCTCCCCAAGCCGATTCGCCCCCTCTTTATATTGCCACCCCGTCGCCACCCCTCCCCCTCATCACCACCTCCGCTGCCGCAGCCCGCCCAAAGCCCGAGCCACGCCGCCGCCTGCCGCCGCCGCCACGCAAGTCGCCGCCGCCGCCGCCTACTGCCGCTGCCAGATCCGCCTCGCCCGATATAAAACGAACCGCCGCCGGGTTTTTTCGGTTTATTAGGTTAGATCGGTTTTTAATTTAGTTTGTTAATTAACGAATGTTCATCGCTTAGTTTCTTTTACCGAACAAATTCGTTCGTTTAGTTTTGTTAGCGGACGTTCGTCCGATAGATTTTTCTTTTTCTGTTTATTTTCGGCCAGGGACCTATCCGCGAGTACTTTTATCATAGATTAGTCCCTGAACTTCAAACCCTCGCTACTTTTTACTCGTTTGTCCAAATCCAGTGAAACAAATGCCAAAATCTTCGTCTTGTTTCCCTCTTTCCAGATAATCAACTTGAACATGGTTTTGACAATTTAAAATTTGGTTTCAAGCAGATTTGAATTCAAACTTATTTTGATCGTAGTTTCAGTTCCGTAGCTTTGATTCGATTGATTCTTTTTGCAAATCGAAGCTCTTTAGTTGAACTTTCAGTTTAGATATTTTCTCTTGAGTTTTACACTTGAATCTTATGCTTGAGTGCTTATGTATGCTATTGTTTGCTCACGATAGAGTTTCCGAAGTGCGAGGCTTGCTACTACGAGTCACTAGGGTTTTTAGATCATCAGCAAGGCAAGTAACACTTTTATCATACTCCTTTATTACCCATTTTTTATGCATTAGTTTCAACCCTCAAACAATTGCAGGAGTAGGTTTTGATAACATGTGGGTATTGGGAAGTAGTTGATGAGGTAGAACCTATTGTCTTATATCAAACCCTGGGTACTTACTACGTATGCTTATACTGTTATGCTATGCTCGTGGACGTGGTTTGGTTTGAGAGAATCCATGAAAGATGTGAGAGATTATTGTTAACTAAGGTTTAACTTAAGGTGGCTACTTTAATACACATCTGGGTGGATTGGTTTGTGGGCACCTAGGGAATCCAGTGTTGTCCAAGGAGATCCCAGGCTCAAAGGGATCATTGTGTTATTCATGCTGGAAACTTCCGTGTGCAGCCACAAGCCATTATGGGCTCTGGCATAGTTGAGTATGTTGTGTGACCTCTTACAGTGGTAGACTAGCAGATGTAGGGGATGTAGGTGGTACTGTCTACCCGTCGTAACGAGCTAGCGCTTCTAAAAGATTGTGTCTCGGTCATCCATTTCTCAAACATCATGTAGTGCGAGAAATCCAACGGAGGAGATCGAGTCTTTTGGGGAAAATTGCGCAAACCTCTGTAGAGTGTATAAACTAATCATGGATAGCCGTGTCCTTGGTTATGGACATCTTGAGTATGTGGTGCTTGAATTATTATGTTGATCTCATCACTTTACTTAATTAATTTTGCCGGGTTATTAACTTTTAATTTGGGATTGAGATGGGGTTACCATTCTCAATATTATCAACAAACTTTGTAGCTAAATAAAATATATTCCTTTGTTGTAGGGAAAAACTAGCTTTCTGCAAATGATAACCATAGAGCCTCCACCAGCCATATATGCATGTAGTTATAGCTGTTATTTGTTCATTGCTCTATAGTGTTGTTTTGCCAGCATATTCCATGTGCTGACCTACACAGGCTGCAACATATTATGTTGTAGAATTTTCAAACGAAGAGTAAGGTGCGCTAGGTCATTGTCATGCACTCAGTTTTGCCGTGGAGTTGGATGGACTCTTCTACCTTCGAAGCTTCCGCTGTTATCTTATTTAGATGGCCTTCAACCATATTATTGTAATAAGTTTTCTTTTGAGACATTCGATGTAATAAGTGTCTAATTGAACTCTGTTATAAAACCTCGAGTACTGTGTGTGTCAGCAATACCGATCCAGGGATGACACTTAAGCACATAGACTTGACCGTCTGAGGTCAGGTCGCTACAGGTAGTACCGCTGCAGGCTTTTTAAGGACACCAAAAGTGACACGACTTCTGCAAACGGACTCCGAATTCAACTAAACCAAGTTTGTTGGAAAGCTAGTGACAAGGGCTAACACAATCTTGATATAAATAACAATAAGAAGGAAATTAGAAAAGCCCATAAGAAAATGGTGAGAACCCTTCCTCAAATAAGACCGGTAAAACCTCCAACACCAAAAACGCAATAGAAGAAGCATGTGAACTCCGTTTTTGATGAACTCGAGCTTGTCGAGAAGATGACCATAAGCTCCAAATCTCACAAGGAGAAAACCAAACAAGAACCAAGAAAGATGATGCAAGCATGCAATGGTTTGAGCTCTCTAAGAGCGATATGATCAAGCTACTCACTTGAGAGCCCCCTTGATAGTATGCCAATCGATCCTATAACCCGGTCTCCAAACTACCACCATGAGATCGATAAAATAGAGAACCAGCAAACCTTTGTCTTGCACGAAGTCCACTTGAGCTAGATGATGATGATCTTGACTCCCTCAAGGTGGACCACCTTTCGTGATTGTGTTGGCTCGATGAAAGCTAGTTGATTGCTCCCCCATACTCCACTATGGGTGAGTTACTCTTCGTCACACCTTCACAAGTCCATTGTCACCATAATGGACGGCAAGCTACAAGCATGATTTCTTCGTGATGCTCCACTTGAACTTGCACAACACAACCTTGATTTGATGTCATCCTCCATGGGTTGTATGTGATCCTCCTCTTGACGCAAGCCCATGGAAGCAAACCTAACCCCACATAGAACTCTCACAAAGACCATGGGTTAGTACACAAAGCGCAATGGACAATGCTTACCAAACCGTGAGATCACTTGATCCCACTCGGTGTATATTCTACGCTTTGTGTGATGATCAACTTGAATCACTCTCTGTACTTAGTCTTGATCCACCTTGACTCTTTCCAACTCTCTTCATTTGGATGATGTCTTGAAGGTAAACATGAATGATCACACAATCTTCTTCTTCAAGACATGCTTGCAATAAGCTCAATACTCACATGACCAATCTTTGGATAATTCCTTAATATCACCTTGGTCAACACATAAACTCCTTCAAACCAACACATGGACTTCAAGAAATGCCTATGGACAAAACCTTCAAATATAACTCAATGCAACCATTAGTCCTTAGAGAATGTCATCAATTACCAAAACCACACATGGGGGAACCGAATGTCCTTTCAATCTCCCCCGTTTTGGTAATTGAAGACAATCACTTTCAAGAGAGTTTATATAAGGAATTATGCATCACCATGCAATGCAACAACCAATGATGCATGAGTATGAGATGCAAATGCTTAGGAACAAAACCAAAGCAAGAAGAAACTCTAAAAACTTCTCCACAAAACTCTCTGAAACTTCTCCCCCATTGGCATCGATTACCAAAATGGGCGAAAAACTTAGAAGGCCAATATAAAAAGCGTTCCTCCAAAAGTTGTGTATTTCTCAACAAGAGAGTGGAATGCAATACACAAATCCAAAGGTAAATACTTGGAGGAAGATAAACTATATCGAGGCACAAAGATTGCTTAAGAATGACATGCCACGGAGACATACCAAAGAGACACACACACAATCAAGCAATCAAAAGATATCAATTGAAGCAACCAATCAAAGGATATCAATTGAACCGACTAGACCAATGATCCTACGAGCCAAATGAAGAAAAGATATTATGATACACACAAGGGAGTGTTCTAAAGAAACTAGGGAAGCTCCCCATGATTTGTGCACAAATAAGAATTTTTGTAAATGGATACAATGTGCACAAAATAGGATCATCACCCCCCAAATCAATAGAACCTCACAACTAGGGCAAGTGAGCATGTAGGAAACAAAGCCTAGCACAAGCAACAAAAGAATGGTTGAGCAACATGTAAAAGAGGCAACTTAGAAAAAGGCTCAACCAAAATATGTGTGTGAGTCATGCCAAAGCACTTGAGAAGACTAATATAAGGATGAGAATGAAGCATCAACATAGTCTTGAATAAATGAGATACACGGTGCAAGACATGTACTTCCCACACACACCAAGCAAAGGGGTTCATAAGCGCACTCAAAATGAAAAATGAAAAACCAATGCTTGTGACAACCCAAGGTGAAGAAGGAAAAAGGTATCTTTGTCATGAGGAGGGATACCAATCAAAACGGCAAAAGCCTCATCAAGACAAGCAAGAGAGAAAAGAAAAAACGAAAATCTTCACCACACACGAGTGCATCAAGATGCAATAAGATAAGATCTGCACTCAAGACAAATCCTTTCACGAAGCCACCTAGGAAATACAAAAGGAAAGAAAGGTGGACGTGAAAGAATAAGGATATCCACTAAAGATGTAACTTCTCTCAAGTGTATAAGATTCTAGGTTGATGAAAATCATGATGATATCTATCTACAAAGAAGGATGTACACCCGAAATAGTTACAACACGAAGGAAGAAGATATCCAAAAGGAAGGCATAAATATACCAATAAGATATTTGCTTGAAATCATAGCACATGGCTAGATATGGTCTTATTGTATATAAATGAGTTCCTACCACACAACCATCAAGGACATCACAACTAGCAACATGAGATCATTGCTGATATGCTTTGATAAGGGGAAAAAGTATCACAAGAACTAATCAAGAAATTCATGCCATGATGCAGCCTACACAAGGTTGTATGTAAGAAATGTATGCATGAGTAGATACTTGTTACCGAGATAGCATTGGAAGGATGTAGTAGATACCAATTGAATGTAAACGGTAGTAGTTCATTGAACGTCCCAACTTGACTCCAATAAGCACATGGTGACACCACCTTCCTTTTGAATGAGCCGAGCATCCAATGCATCTCTAGCTGTTCCTAGAACAACACCACAAACAAAATGGTACCCAAACTCATTGGGACCAAAGAGTTAGCAAACCAACAATACATATGACAAACTCCACATAAATATGTGCATATAGATATGAAATAGAATTTCATGCACAACTTAGCCAATTAGAGACTTGGTGGAGTTTCCCTTATATATTGGGTCAAAAAAAGAAAACATGCCAAAGAAACTACATGAAGTTAATATGCATGATCAAGACTTTCAAGAACCGAAACCAATTGACAAAGAAATACCACATGAAGAAAATATACCAAATGAATAAATCATCACTTGGAGGATATCACTTGAAAGATTCATCAAGGAATGAGATATCCATTGAAACACACAAAAAGAGAGATATCGAACTCCCAAAAGAGAGGATGGTTCCAAACAAACCAAGCCCTCTACTAAGTTTCATGATGGCACAAAGTACCAAAAATAAATGGCTTGCCTTCCACCAACACACACTTGATAAAGATCACAGGATGAGAGTTTCATAGAAAATAGGATAGCTCCCCCAAGAGTAGTGCATTATAGAGAATTTACATTTGAATACAGAATTCACAAGGTGGGATCACCAATTTCACTATATCTAGAAAACACTAGGCGATATCAGGAAATTAATAAGATCCACAAGTGGTATGGAAGACAGCAGGAGTTGACACAATCCTTGGCAAGAGATAAGGCAAATAAAATCAAAGGCCAATGTAAAGATGATCAATAATTTCTACCACATAAATGATTACCAATTGTCAAGAGACATGAAGTATTTGGAAATGATTCCTGGTGGTAGATTTCAATGATATCCATCATCATCTTCACACCAAATACAAAAACCAAATTGCAGCTTGTAGTGCTAACATGCCACCTAGGAACAAGATAATTTACAATATCAATTCTTGGTGACAATATCTCAAATGAACACATTTTGTAGGATTGTAATATGCACATAGCATATTACTCCCCCATAATGCGATACCAATAAAAACTTAACAAGATGCAATAAGGGAATCCAACAAGAGGTAATTAATGGACTATTTAGAATTTGAATTTCTCATGATAAGACATACCACATAGCGACTAGATAATCTTGTAATATCAATACTAGATGGTATTACTCATGTACACACATTTATAGGATTGTGAGGTGCACAAAGCACATCACTCCCGCACAATGGGATATTCCATTAATCTCTCACAAGAGCCAACTAAGATACAAATAAGATGCACAAAGTCTCAACGAATGACACACATGTACATGAAGTGCAAGCCAACATACACATACTTGATTACTCAAGATAAGCAATTTGGAGACACAACATATACAAACACATGCAAGGAACAAAACCAAAACATGCAAAGGGGAAAGTAACTTTCAATGTAAACAATTTAAGTACAAGTTACCGGAAGGTGGCACATTGGATATAGTATAGAAACTTGATAACCCAATTGACTTGGCTTGAAACAATAAGAATGATGAAGTCCCCTTAATTCTTCATAATGTAGCCAAGTCTCCAATGCCCTCCAACAACACCTATTGATCAAGTTTGAGTTTGTTGGCCCCCAACCAAATTGGGTCCTAAGAGGTTAGTCACAATAGGCTTGGCAACCCAAATTGTTCTTTGCTTGAAACCACTTTGAGTACCAAGAAACTTGGCAAACACATTGCCAACCTTATCATTCCCAAGAGAATAGATATCATCAATAATAATTGGGTTGGATAAGTTACCACTAGTACACGAGCAAGCAAGGTGACCTTTCTCACGACATAGGTAGCAACGTCTACTCTTCACTTTCTTCTCACTTGATTTCTCAACTTGAGAAGCATTAGCTTGAGTTTTCTTGGGAAGAGGCCTTTCTTCAACTTGAGGTTGAGCATGAGAATGAACTTGTGGCTGCTTCCCTTGTTGCTTGTCACTAATGGCCTTCTTCTTCAAAGGGCAATATCTAACATGATACCCTTCAATTTTGCACTTGAAGCAAATGATCTTGGCCGAATTCTTGACTTGTTTTTGGCCCTTCTTCCTGTTGCTCTTGGACTTCTTCTTCTTATTGGAGTTTAATCCAAGTCCACTTTTGTCATTGGGGGACTTTGCACACTCAAGATATTGTTGAGTGTGGCCTTCCCTTCATGACACTTTTCCAAGTCTTTCTTCAAAGAAGTGACTTGGGACTTGAGCTCTTTGATTTCCTCTACATTGTTAGTCTCAACACAAGCACTATAGGAAGTATAAGCTTCATCATTAGAGCAACAAGGCAAGGAAAGCAATTTATCACAAGATGTACCAATGTTATGCATGGACGAATCACGAGGACTAGCATTAGGCAATATAGCATTTTGACTAAAAGTAGTGCTAGTATGCACATGAGGCTCACTAGATGTTACCTTAGAAATCATGGCCTCTTGAGATATCTTTAGAACATTATGGAATACTAGAAGATCATCATGAGAGCTTGAGAGCTTTTCATGGCTTTCTTCCTATTTCCCATAATTGCTAGATAGCAACTCAAGTTGAGCCCAAAGCTCAACATTCTCCTTCAAAATGGATGTTTCACAAGTAATAGAGTTAGTAGCACAAGCATCATAAATAATAGCAAGAGGAGAAGGCAACTTTACAAGATCTTCTCAATATGAAGCTTTAAGTTGTGCATGAGACTCGGTGAGTTTGATGAGTTCACTCTTAAAGACCCTTGAGCCATTTTCGAGGTGCCCAAAGTCCTCAAGGAGTTTCGCATGTGCAACTTCAAGCTTCTCATTTTTAGTTTCAAAAACATTGACCACCACAAGAGCTGTATCATGAGATTCCTTCACTCTAGGTAATTCTGGAACAAAAGTCTCCTCAAGAGATTCCTTGGTGGTTTGTTCAAGTTCAAGAGCTTGAGAGAGGTGCGCAATCTCATTAGCATAATCACGCTCATGACCTTCTATTTTATCAATGGTGACCTCATGCTCCTCGATATGAGATTCCTACTCCTCAATATATTTCTTGCCCTCAATGGTAATGGACATGATTTCCATGAAGTTGGAACGAGCAATTTTGTTTTTATGAAGAGCTTTAAAAATCATTTCCCCCTTAATTTTTAAGGAGGCAACATTATCATTCTCTTCATCATTATCATCATTATCATTATCAACATCATCATCAAGAGACATATTGGGGTTCAAATTAGGAGATACCTTTGAAGCCTTAGCCATAAGGCAAAAAGCAATTGATGATGATGTAGGATCCCTTGAAGCACCGTTCAAGACCACATCTTGTTCAATGGAGTGTTGTGTTTCCTCTACATTGTTAGCACAACAACTCGAGGAAATACATGCATTTTTATCATGGAAACAAGATATATCAAGCATATCATCATGAGATTTAGTCAAGCAATTTATACATGATATGCATGGACGATCAACACAAGCATGTGAAACATGTAAGGTGCACGAAGTGCTAAAGTCCAAAGATGTAGCATTGCAACAAGATAGTGATGAAGAGTCACCAATGATAAGCACACTATCATCATTGCAATGACCAACACTACTCACCATAGCATTACCTTGTGGCAATCCACATATAGGTGAAGTAGAAGAAGTTGAGAAGGCAACACGACCGGAGGTGGAGGGAGAACAATCATCCCCACAAATCTTGGACACACCATATTTATCTTGAAGCTTTGTCCACAACTCATGAGCATCCCGAAATGGCATGAGTTGAAATATAACTACATTACTCAAAGCATCAAAGATCACATTAGAAGCTTGAGCATTGAGATAAGAGTTTTTCTCATCCTCTAAAGATAATCTTTGGGGATCCTTTGGAGGAGAAAAACCCATATCTACAATTCGCTCCAAATTTGGGTCCACGACCCTAAAGAGGTTAGGCATGCGAATTACCCAAACATCAAAATTTGTGCCATCAAACAAAGAGTGTCAGAGAATCCAAATCCCCTAGTCGACATCTTTACTGTCTAGGCGGTAAAGCCTAATAAAGAGAGACGAGGCTCTCATACAAATTTAAAAACCGTGGATGTCGCCTAGAGGGGGGGGGGTGCATAGGCGCTTTAAAATAATTACGGTTTAGGCTTGAACAAATGCGGAATAAAACTAGCGGTTAATTTGTCAAGCACAAAACCTAAAATGACTAGGCTGACCTATGTGCATCAACAACTTATGCTAAGCAATATAAACAACTAGGTGATAGCAAGATATATGACTAGTGATGTCTACTACACAACCTCCTTCTTGTAGACGTTGTTGGGCCTCCAAGTGCAGAGGTTTGTAGGACAGTAGCAAATTTCCCTCAAGTGGATGACCTAAGGTTTATCAATCCGTAGGAGGTGTAGGATGAAGATGGTCTCTCTCAAGCAACCCTGCAACCAAATAACAAAGAGTCTCTTGTGTCCCCAACACACCCAATACAATGGTAAATTGTATAGGTGCACTAGTTCGGCGAAGAGATAGTGAAACAAGTGGTATATGGATAGTAGATAAAGGTATTTTTAATCTGAAATAATAAAAACATCAAGGTAACGAATAATAAAAGTGAGCGTAAACGATATTGCAATGCTAGGAAACAAGGCCTAGGGTTCATACTTTCGCTAGTGTAAGTTCCCTCAATAATACTAACATAATTGGATCAAATAACTATCCCTCAACATGCAACAAAGATTCACTCCAAGTCACTAATAGCGGAGAACGAACGAAGAGATTATGGTAGGGTACGAAACCACCTCAAAGTTATTCTTTCCAATCAATTCGTTGGGCTATTCCTATAGGTGTCACAAACAGCCCTAGAGTTCGTACTAGAATAACACCTTAAGATACAAATCAATCAAAACCCTAATGTCACTTAGATACTCCAATGTCACCTCAAGTATCCGTGGGTATGATTATACGATATGCATCACACAATCTCAGATTCATCTATTCAACCAACACAAAGGACCTCAAAGAGTGCCCAAAGTTCCTACCGAAGAATCACGACGAAAACGTGTGCCAACCCCTATGCATAGGTTCCCAATGTCACGAAACCCGCAAGTTGATCACCAAGACATATATCAAGTGTTCTCAAATCTTTAAAGACTCAATCCGATAAGATTACTTCAAAGGGGAAACTCAATTCATTACAAGAGAGAAGAGGGGGAGGAGAAACATAAGATCCAACTATAATAGCAAAGCTCGCGATACATCAAGATCGTATCATCTCAAGAACACGAGAGAGAGAGATCAAACACATAGCTACTGGTACATACCCTCAGCCCCGAGGGAGAACTACTCCCTCCTCATCATGGAGAGCGCCGTGATGATGAAGATGGCCACCGGTGAGGGATCCCCCCTCCTGCAGGGTGCCGGAACAGGGTCTCGATTAACTTTTGGTGTCTACGGAGGCTTCTGGCGGTGGAACTCCTGATCTAATCTCCGTTCTGGAAGTTTTAGGTTACGTGGAGTTATATAGGTGGAAGAAGTATGTCAGGGGAGCCACGAGGGCCCCACGAGGCAGGGGGCGCGCCCTAGGGGGGTGGGCGTGCCCCCACCCTCGTGGCTTCCTCGTTCCTTCCTTGACGTGGGGTGCAAGTCCATCGGGTGTCTTTCGTTCCAAAAATAACTTCTCTAGTTGATTTCGTTCTGTTTCGAGTCCGTCTGGTATTCCTTTTCTTCAAAACACTAAAATAGGCATAAAACAACAAATCTGGGCTGGGCCTCCGGTTAATAGGTTAGTCCAAAACATAATATAAAAGTGGATAATAAAGCCCAATATTGCCCAAAACAGTAGATAATATAGCATGGAGCAATCAAAAAATATAGATATGTTGGAGACGTATCAAGCATCCCCAAGCTTAATTCCTGCTCGTCCTCGAGTAGGTAAATGATAACAAAAAGAATTTTTGATGTGGAATGCTAGTTGGCATAATTTCAATGTAATTCTTCTTACTTGTGATATGAATATTCAGATCCGAAAGATTGAAGACAAAAGTTCATATTGACATAAAAATAATAATACTTCAAGCATACTAACTAAGCAATTATGTCTTCTCAAAATAACATGGCCAAAGAAAGTTCATCCCTACAAAATCATATAGTTTAGTCATGTTTCATTTTCGTCACACAAGAATGCTCTCATCATGCACAACCCCGATGACAAGCCAAGCAATTGTTTCATACTTTAGTAATCTCAAACTCATAAACTTTCACGCAATACATGAGCGCGAGCCATGGATATAGCACTATGGGTGGAATAGAATATAATGAGGGGGGTTATGTGGAGAAGACAAAAAGGAGAAAGTCTCACATCAACGATGCTAATCAATGGGCTATGGATATGCCCATCGATTGATGTTAATGCAAAGAGTAGGGATTGGCATGCAACGGATGCACTAGAGCTATAAATGTATGAAAGCTCAACAAAAGAAACTAGTGGGTGTGCATCCAACTTGCTTGCTCACGAAGACCTAGGGCACTTGAGGAGGCCCATTGTTGGAATATACAAGCCAAGTTCTATAATGAAAAATTCCAACTAGTATATGAAAGTGACAAAACAAGAGACTCTCTATCATAAAGATCATGGTGCTACTTTGAAGCACAAGTGTGGAAAAAGGATAGTAGCATTGTCCCTTTTTTTGCCTTTCTTTTTTTATTTGGCCTTTTTTTTATTTGGCCCCTTTTTTATTTATTTGGCTCTTTTTTTGGACAATGCTCTATTAATGATGATCATCACACTTCTATTTATTTACAACTCAATGATTACAACTCGATATTAGAACAAAATATGACTCTATATGAATGCCTCCGGTGATGTACCGGGATTGCGATGAATCAAGTGTGACATGTATGAAAAATTATGAATGGTGGCTTTGCCACAAATACGATGTCAACTACATGATCATGCAAAGCAATATGACAATGATGAATGTGTCATGATGAATGGAATGATGGAAAGTTGCATGGCAATATATCTCGGAATGGCTATGGAAATGCCATAATAGGTAGGTATGGTGGCTGTTTTGAGGAAGATATAAGGAGGTTTATGTGTGATAGAGTGTATCATATCACGGGGTTTAGATGCACCGGTGAAGTTTGCACCAACTCTCAATGTGAGAAAGGGCAATGCACGGTACCAAAGAGGCTAGCAAGGATGGAAGGGTGAGAGTGCGTATAATCCATGGACTCAACATTAGTCATAAAGAACTCATATACTTATTGCAAAAATCTACAAGTCATCAAAAACCTCGGCATTACACGCATGCTCCTAGGGGGATAGATTGGTAGGAAAAGATGATCGCTCGTCCCCGACCGCCACTCATAAGGAGGACAATCAAATAACACCTCATGTTTCAAATTTGTTACATAACGTTTACCATACGTGCATGCTACGGGACTTGCAAACTTCAACACAAGTATTTCTCAATTTCACAACTACTCAACTAGCACGACTTTGATATTATTACCTCCATATCTCAAAACAATCATCAAGTATCAAACTTCTCTTAGTATTCAACACACTCATAAGAGAATTTTATTATTCTTGAATACCTAGCATATTAGGATTTTAAGCAAATTACCATGCTATTTAAGATTCTCAAAATAATCTAAGTGAATCATGAGAGTTCATCTATTTGTTCAAAATAAAACTACCACCATGCTCTAAAAGATATAAGTGAAGCACTAGAGCAATAACACACTACTCCGAAAGATATAAGTGAAGATCAATGAGTAGTCGAATAATTATGCAACTATATGAAGACTCTCTAACATTTAAGAATTTCAGATCTTGGTATTTTATTCAAACAGCAAGCAAGGGAAAATAAAATGACATGATGCTCCAAGCAAAACACATATCATGTGGTGAATAAAAATATAGCTCCAAGTAAAGTTACCGATGAACGAAGACGAAAGAGGGGATGCCTTCCGGGGCTTCCCCAAGCTTAGGCTCTTGGTTGTCCTTGTGTTACCTTGGGGTGCCTTGGGTATCCCCAAGCTTAGGCTCTTGCCACTCCTTATTCCATAGTCCATCAAATCCGTACCCAAAACTTGAAAACTTCACAACACAAAACTTAACAGAAAACTCGTAAGCTCCGTTAGCGAAAGAAAACAAAACAATACTTCAAGGTACTATAATGAACTAATTATTTATTTATATTGGTGTTAAACCTACTGTATTCCAACTTCTCTATGGTTTATAAACTATTTTACTAGCCATAGATTCATCAAAATAAGCAAACAACACACGAAAAGCAGAATCTGTCAAAAACAGAACAGTCTGTAGTAATCTGGATCTAACGTATACTTATGGAACTCATAAAATTCTCAAATAAATTTCTGTACCTGAGGAATTTATCTATTAATCATCTTCAAAAAGAATTAACTAAATATCACTCTCCAAATAAAAATGGCAGCAATTCTCGTGAGCGCTAAAGTTTCTTTTTTTACAGCATGATCAACAAGACTTTCCCCAAGTCTTCCCAAAGGTTCTACTTGGCACAAACACTAATTAAAAGCATAAAATCACATCTAAACAGAGTCTATATGAATTATTTATTACTAAACAGTAAAAAAAAGTAAGGAACAAAAATAAAATTGGTTTGCCTCCCAACAAGCGCTATCGTTTAAAGCCCCTAGCTAGGCATGATGATTTCAATGATGCTCACATAAAAGATAAAAAGTGAAACATAAAGGAAGCATCATGAAGAATATGACTAGCACATTTATGTCTAACCCACTTCCTATGCATAGGGATTTTTTGAGCAAACAACTTGTGGGAACAGGAATCATCTTGCATAGGAAGGTAAAACAAGCATAACTTCAAAGTTTTAAGCACATAGAGTGGAAACTTGATATTATTGCAATTCCTACAAGCATATGTTCCTCCCTCATAATAATTTTCAGTAGCATCATGAATGAATTCAACAATATAACCAGCACACAAAGCATTCTTTTCATGATCTTCAAGCATAGAAATTTTATTACTCTCTACATAAGCAAAATTCTTCTCATTTGGAATAGTGGGAGTATCATAAGAAACTTGAATACTATAAATTGTTTCCACATTAAAAGAGTAATGTTCAGAGAAGGGGTAATCATAATCATGACAAGTTTTATAAATATAATCACTACTTTTTATAGCATAAGTATCATCACAATAATTATCATAAGTGGGAGGCATGTCATTATCATTATAAATTTGCATATCAAAACTTGGGATACTAAGAATATCATCTTCATTAACCGTAGCATCCGAATATCATCTTCATTAACGTAGCATCCCCAAGCTTGGGACAAAACATTATTGCAGCAAATATATTCTCAAATATGTCATCCTCATCAAGCATAGCTCCCCAAGCTTGGGCCTTTTCATACATAAGCATAATCACTCTCATCATTAATAGTATGGATAGCACCAAGTATAGCAATTATCATATGAAGTGCCAAAGTTAAGATCATAAGAAGTATCTTCTTCCACAATTATATTTCATGAGGCACATAGACAGGAGCAGCATTATTTGGGGGAGATATCTTTTTACCTCTCTTCCTTTTTCTTTTCTTCTTCTTCACCACATCATGTGTGGGTTCAATCCTCTTTTTGGAGCTCCTTATTAATGAGATTGGTTGAATAGGAGGCTCCTCTTCGTTACCTGATTCATCATAAGAAATAATAGGAGGATATTGGGAAGTCTCTTCCCTTTCATTAGTATTCTCTTCATCTTATATTTGTTTTCTTTTCTTTATGTAGTTGGCAATATAAGGATTTTCAATACATTTCACCGCACAATACATATAAATACTCTCTAGATCAAAATGAAGAACTTTATCAAGATTAAACTTTGGAATACCCTCAGTTATACGTTTCATTTCTCATACCCCAAAAGAAGGCTAAGCTCTTTATGATGCTCAAGGGTAATCAAATTATCACAATTTTTGGATATGATTCGGTCATGAAACAATTTGCATTGGAGATTTAAATGACCATGTTCATTGCAAAGTTCACAAGGAGCGCGAAAAATATTGATTTTTCAGCACATTCATCTAGCTCTTCTTGCAACAATTTGGTTTCTAAGTACTTATCCCTCTTGCAATATCTATCTTCCCTATTTGGTGTGTACTTACAAACCCAATGCACTCCATAAAAATTGACATGTTTATAGGAGACATTTTCATCATAACTAGTGCAATCATCATTAGTATCATGGATATTCAAAGAATTCGTACTAACAACATGATATTCAAAGAATTCGTACTAACAACATTGCAATCATGCTCATCATTCAAAGATTTAGTGCCAAACATTTTATAGATTTCTTCTTCTAGCACTTGAGCACAATTATCCTTTCCATCATACTCACGGAAGATATTAAAAATGTGAAGCGTATGAGACAAACTCAATTCCATTTTTTTGTAATTTTCTTCTATAAACCAAACTAGTGATAAAACAAGAAACTAAAAGACTCGATTGCAAGATCTAAAGATATACCTTCAAGCGCCAACCTCCCCGGCAACGGCGCCAGAAAAGAGCTTAGTTGACGGGGTGTGTTAGTGTCGCTTTCCTTGCCTCCCCGGCAACGGCACCAAAAAGAGCTTGATGTCTAGTACACAACCTTCGTCTTGTAGACGTTGTTAGGCCTCCAAGTGCAGAGGTTTGTAGGACAGTAGCAAATTTCCCTCAAGTGGATGACCTAAGGTTTATCAATCCGTAGGAGGCGTAGGATGAAGATGGTCTCTCTCAAGCAACCCTGCAACCAAATAACAAAGAGTCTCTTGTGTCCCCAACACACCCAATACAATGGTAAATTGTATAGGTGCACTAGTTCGGCGAAGAGATAGTGAAACAAGTGGTACATGGATAGTAGATAAAGGTATTTTTAATCTGAAATAATAAAAACAGCAAGGTAACGAATAATAAAAGTGAGCGTAAACGGTATTGCAATGCTAGGAAACAAGGCCTAGGGTTCATACTTTCGCTAGTGTAAGTTCCCTTAACAATACTAACATAATTGGATCACATAACTATCCCTCAACATGCAACAAAGAGTCACTCCAAAGTCACTAATAGCGGAGAACGAACGAAGAGATTATGGTAGGGTACGAAACCACCTCAAAGTTATTCTTTCCAATCAATCCGTTGGGCTATTCCTATAGGTGTCACAAACAGCCCTAGAGTTCGTACTAGAATAACACCTTAAGATACAAATCAAAAAAAACCCTAATGTCACCTAGATACTCCAATGTCACCTCAAGTATCCGTGGGTATGATTATACGATATGCATCACACAATCTCAGATTCATCTATTCAACCAACACAAAGGACCTCAAAGAGTGCCCAAAGTTCCTACCGGAGAATCATGACGAAAACGTCTGCCAACCCCTATGCATAGGTTCCCAATGTCACGAAACCCGCAAGTTGATCACCAAGACATACATCAAGTGTTCTCAAAACTTTAAAGACTCAATCTGATAAGATTACTTCAAAGGGGAAACTCAATTCATTACAAGAGAGAAGAGGGGGAGGAGAAACATAAGATCCAACTATAATAGCAAAGCTCGCGATACATCAAGATCGTATCGTCTCAAGAACACGAGACAGAGAGAGAGAGATCAAACACATAGCTACTAGTACATACCCTCAGCCCCGAGGGAGAACTACTCCCTCCTCATCATGGAGAACGCCGGGATGATGAAGATGGCCACCGATGAGGGATCCCCCCTCTGACAGGGTGCCGGAACAGGGCCCCGATTGACTCTTGGTGTCTACGGAGGCTTCTCGCGGCGGAACTCCCGATCTAATCTCTGTTTTGGAAGTTTTAGGTTACGTGGAGTTATAGAGGCGGAAGAAGTACGTCAGGGGAGCCACGAGGGCCCCACAAGGCAGGGGGCGCTTCCTCGTTCCTTCCTTGACGTGGGGTCCAAGTCCATCGGGTGGCTTTCGTTCCAAAAATAACTTCTCTAGTTGATTTCGTTCTGTTTCGAGTCCGTCTGATATTCTTTTTCTACAAAACACTAAAATAGGCATAAAACAGCAAATCTGGGCTGGGCCTCCGGTTAATAGGTTAGTCCCAAAAATAATATAAAAGTGGATAATAAAGCCCAATATTGCCCAAAACAGTAGATAATATAGCATGGAGCAATCAAAAATTATAGATACGTTGGAGACGTATCAACTAGAAACAATATGGCTATCACAAAGTAAAGTGCATAAGTAAAGGGCTTGGGTAAGAGATAACCGAGGCATGTGGAGATGACGATGTATCCCGAAGTTCACACCACTACAAAAAAAGACACATCCGTGACATTTTGGGCCGAATGAATTTTTTTCCTGTCATACTTATGACACTTCTATGACGATAATTGTGAAAAAACCCGGTATCATCATGGATGTGGTGGGGTCCTACTTCTATGACAAAAAAATCATGACAGAAAATGGGCTTTTTGTCCTGGGTGGGCCGGAGACGCAGCCGCATGACATTCTTTGGGCCGTCCATGACGGAAAAAACCATGGTAGAAGCGAGGGCGAGGAAAATATCAGAGTGTTCCCGGTTACGGTGGGTGGTCTGGGCCGAGCGATGCACATTTCTCTCGTACATGCACGCGCGTGGGTGCGAGCCGTTGGGCTCTAACTAAACCCGAGTGAGGCGTTGGGCTCTAACTGAACCCGAGCGATTGCACTGCAGGCTACGCGTTACTGAACCCGAGCGATCGATCGATGGGTGTTAACTGAACCCGATCGAGCGATTCCTTCGCTACTGCTACTAACTGAAGCCGATCGATGCTGCCTCTGGATGAACAGTGAGGGTTGCAGGGGGGTTGGATGAGCAGTTCCCGGTGAGGTGGATGAACAGGACCCCGTGGTGTTGCCTCTGGATGAACAGGACCCCGATCGATCAAGCCGGTTGGGGCTGGATGAACAGGACCCCATGGAGGGCAGGATGAACAGGACCACCCCGTGGAGGGTAGGATGAATAGTAGACGGTGGATGGCTGGATGAACAGTAGCCCGTGGAGGGGTGGTTGAACAGGAGCCTGTGGAGAGGGCTGGTTGAACAGTATCCGGTGGAGTAGCGCATGGTGGAGGCTGGATGAACAGGAGCCCGTGGATGAACTGTCGCAGGTGGAGGCTGGAGGAGGTCAACGGTGGATGAACAGTATCCCGTCGAGGCTGGAGAGGGTCGACGGTGGAGATGAACAGTATCCCGTGGAGTCCCGTTTTGCGGTACGCCACATCCCTCCCGATGAACAGGACCCCTGTTTTGGCCGTAGAGCTCCAACACAAGTCTGTTTCCTCCGTTTTGTGGTATGCCACACCCCTCCCAATCAACGGGACCCCCATTTCGACCGTAGGAGGTCTGTTTCCTCCGTTTTGCGGTACGCCAGACCCCTCCCGATGAAAAGGATCCCGTTTCGAACGTGGCCGGTCGAACACAAGGCCGTTTCCTCCGTTTTGCGGTACGCCAGGCCTCGTTTCCATCGGCTGTTCCGTCCAAGCCCCCCCGATGAACACGACGATGCATTCCGTTCCGACCCAGCCGGTTGGCTCCCCATGAACACGACGATGACGCTGTTTCTCCATTCCGACCCAGCCATGTACACAAGCCCTGGCCGTACGTACGCGCGAGTAGGCGTTTGAGACCCCGCCCGTATGTACGTATGTGGCCGTATTTACTTTCTTGCACCCTGGCCGCTGTACGTACGTGTACATGCTACGTGCGCGCCTCTACTACGACACGTGCGTGCGTCTACATCGACCAGTATGTACGTACATGTTCGCGACCAGAATGACAATGCTACGTACGCTTCGACCAGGTGGGTTCCGACTGTTAGGCACTTCCTTGCGTGCGAAGATGTAGCTGGTGGGTCCCAGCAGTCAGGGGGGCGAATCGTTTTTTTTCGGACGCACTTCCTTGCGTGCGAAGATGTAGCTGGTGGGTCCCAACAGTCAAGGGGGAACGTTTATTTCACGAAATACGGTGGCCCGTCCGGTGGGTCCCCTCTGTCAGGTAGAGGAATATTTATTTTGTGCGTAATAAGGAGGCACTTCCTTGCTGCGGCCGTGGACCCAGCTGTCAGCCTCTACACGTACAGTCCACGTCCGATGGAAGTCGTTCCTTGACCACATTGACCACGTTGCGCCAAGAGCAGCAGGGCGGTGGACGACGGCGAGGCCTAGGAAGGGGACGACGTGGAGCCAGGGAAGACGCGGAAGTGGATGCCCACACGTAGAGGAGTATGAGGGTTCACTAGTTCGCTACGGTGTGAGGCTGCCCTCGCCACAGAATAACAGGGTGTGTGGGTGAGTAGAGGGATGGCCTGGCCAACGGTGGGAGTAGTAGGGGCCGGTGAGGCCTCCACCGCATCGCAGCCGGCCACGGGAGGCAGGAGCACGATGCACGACCGGCGCTGGTTTGGGCAGCTGGAGCAAGAAGACCAGAGGTTGAAGAAGCACTACGGCCATTGGATGGACATCGTACGGTCAGTAGAGCTAGAACGTGCATATTGACTAAGTTGACAAAGCCCTCCGTCCCCGTCAACTTAGTAGGCCCACAAGTCAGCCTGCCACTATACTGGGTCCCAGCTAGCAGGGGGTATTCATTTTTTGTGCGTAATAAGGAGGCACTTCCTTGCGTGCAAAGATATAGCTGGTGGGTCCAAGCTGTCAGTGGCGGTAACATTTTTTTCACGAAATACAGAGGCCCTTTCGGTGGGTCCCAGATGTCAGGTGGAGGAATCAATATTTTGCGCGTAATAAGGAGGCATTTTCTTGTGTGCGGCCGTGGACCCAGCTGTCCGCCTCTCCACGTACAGTCCACTTCAGATGCATGTCGGTCGTTGACCACGTTGACCAGGCCACGCCGAGAGCACTAGGGCGGTGGACGACGGCGAGGCCTAGGAAGGGAACGACACGGAGGCAGGGAAGACTCGGCAGTTGTTTCCCACGCGGAGGGGAGTACGACTGTACGAGGGTTTACTGGTTCGTCTGTCGTCGCCGGAGAATAACAGCAGGTGTGGGTGAGTAGAGGGATGGCTAGGCCAGTGATGGGAGTACGGTGGGGCGGTGAGGCCTACGCGGTAGCACAACCGGCCGTGGGGAGGAGGGTGCAGGCAGTCCCACCTGCGCTTGTTTGAGCGGCTGGAGCAGGAAGAGCAGAGATTGAAGAAGCACGACGGCCGTTGGATGGACATCCAACAGTCACTGCTTGTGTGCCAACCTTTTTTTAGGAAAGCCTCAAATATGTGGAAAACATCATACAGCCCATCTGCCATTATATTTCTAATAATTTACAACCCATTTGCTAATTCTTAAGGTTTTTTTGGAGCCCATATTCTTTTTGTTAGCATTACATCCCATGTTGTGGCCACGGTTAAAAAGTTATACGAAATTTTGCATATTTCGGTGCGGTCCGAACTGTTTTTAATCCTGAAATTTCGAGTCACATTCAAAGTGATTTTAAAAATAAATGTATATCAATATAAAATCCAACAAATTGTCCACGCATAAAAATCAATGCAATTTAAAATCTCGCAATGAAAAAAGAAATTTGAAACTAATTGCCGGTTTGATGTGTTTTGAAAATGTAGAACCCATTTCTCATTACTGATAGGCCATTTTCTTGGCCAGCCGAATGAAGCTCTCCTCGTCTTGAAAGGTTTGCAGCCCAATAGGCCTGACAAAGCGACTTACTTGGCAAATCACAAAAAACTGGGCTGTGGCCATGGACCCAGCTGTCAGCCTCTCCACGTATAGTACTCTTCCGGTGGAAGTCGGTCGTTGACCACATTGACCACGCCGCACCGAGAGCACCAAGGCGGTGGACGAGGCGAGGCCTAGGAAGGGGACGACGTGGAGCCGGAGAAGACGCGGTAGTGGATGCCCACGCGGAGAGGAGTACGAGGGTTCACTGGTTCGGCTGCGGTGTGAGGCTGCCGTCGCCGCAGAATAACGGGGGGTGTGCTTGAGTGGAGGGATGGCCTGGCCAGCGATGGGAGTAATATGGGAGTGGTGAGGCCTCCGCGGCAGCACAGCCGGCCATGGGAGGCAGGAGCAGGCGGCACGACCGGCGCTGCTTTGGGCGGCTGGAGCAAAAAGACCAGAGGTTGAAGAAGCACTAAGGCCGTTGGATGGACATCGTACGGTCACTGGAGCTAGAATCGTTCATATTGACTAACTTGACAAAGCCCTTTGTCCCCGTCAACTTAGTAGGCCCACAAGTCAGCCTCCCACTATGGTGGGTCCCAGGTGGCAGGGGTATTCATTTTTTTGTGCGCAATAAGGAGGCACTTCCTTGCGTGCGAAGATATAGTTGGTGGGTCTGACCTGTCAGCGGAGGACACATTTTTTTCACGAAATACAGAGGCCCTTCCGGTAGGTCCCAGATGTCAGGTGGAGGAATCATTATTTTGCGCGTAATAAGGAGGCATTTCCTTGTGTGCGGCCGTAGACCCAGCTGTCGGCCTCTCCATGTACAGTCCACTTCCGATGGATGTCGTTCGTTGATCATGTTGACCACGCGGCGCCGAGAGCACTAGGGCGGTGGACGACGGCGAGGCCTACGAAGGGAACGATGCGGAGCTGGGGAAGACACGACAGTGGCTGCCCACGCGGTGGAGAGTACGAGGGTTGACTGGTTCGGCTGCCGTCGCTGGAAAATAACTGGAGGTGTGGGTGAGTAGAGGGATAGACAGCCCAGGGATGCGAGTATATGATGGGGCCGTGAGGCCTGCCCGGCAGCACAGCCAGCCACGGGAGGCGGGAGTAGGCGGTTCCGACGGTGATGGTTTGGGCGGCTGGGGCAGGAAGATCAGAGACTGAAGAAGCACGATTGCCGTTAGATTGACATCTAACGATCTGACGCTGGTAGAGTCAATTGTTGACTAAGTTTCTTTTTTGATAAACCTTGTGTACGCATGAACTTAGTAGGCCCACAAGTCAGCCTCCAAATCTGTGGCAGACAACTTAGAGCCCATTTGTTATTTTTTTAATAATTTGCAACCCATTTGCTAATTCTTAAGTAATTTATTATAGCCCATTTTCTGCCCAGGACCATGGTCAAAAAGTTCAACCTTATTTTGCATATTTCGGTGGAGTCCGAACTTTTGTAATCCCGAAATGATAAACATTTTTAAGAACTTATTGATTTGCCAAAAAATCGATTTGTTTTTGTAAGCATATAAGACGTTGGACAATTGAGTTGGTTTAAGAGAAAACCACTCGTAAAAAAATCAGCGCTGGGAGGGAAAACAACAACAAAAATAAGGATGTAAATATGAAAAGTGAATTTTATGTATTTTCAATATAATGATACGTGTATATGAACTAGTAAAACTATAGGTAGAGATTAGAAAAGGGATGTAGGACATGCGTTTCAAGAGGAAAATAGAACTGGGCTCTGTATTTGATTCAGTAAAAAAGTGTGTGCGGATGTTGTAAGACAAAATATAACTAACGCTGGCAGGCCATAGGCCAGTAGATACCTGCTGGATCTTTGTGCTTCGTTGTCGTCAAGGGCTGGGCCTGTTAAAAACAAAACCAAGCCTGGGCAGTCTACAGCCCAGTTGAAACTTGCTCGACCTGAAAAAACAATATATGTGCTCAATAAATGAGAGAATTCTGCAAGTACATACTGATAACTGGGATGCAGCAGGGATATTGTTTTTTCATCGTGATAATAAGAGCATGCACTTGTTTCAAAAAATTTGGAGAACTGGGAATTCGAACGGCAGGTGCTTATGCTACCCATCAAATAAAAATCAGGTGCCTGAAAATTCGTTTCGAAACAAATGATTCAGCTTTATATCCACGTCGACCCTCGGCATGATGGTTGGAAGCAAATTCCAAGTTCATACCAAAAGATCATTAACATAAATACCAACTTGCGGACGACAAGGTAGTACAAGTACCAATAGCAAACTAACTTATAATCTTTTTAGTCCTGGCCCTAGTGTTCGTCTGGTAGAAAATCTTGCAGAGGACCAGCTCCCGCTCCTTCTCTTGCTCCAGGTCCGCGAGGTGGTACTGGTGCATCACCCAGTTGGTCCTCTGCTGATCGAAGTTCTTGTTGGTGTGCAGCACCAGAACCTTTTTGCTGCCCGTCTGCCGGCCGTTGACCATCACCGGCAAGGTATTGCCGGTGTTGTGCCACATCGCGTGCATGCCGCACTCCGATTGTATTTTGCAATGCGTCCACGTGCCCATTTTGAACGCCCTGGAATTGTGCTGGAAGAAATGCTTGCTTAGGCCTCAAGGTTCTCGATCAGATCCTAATCCGTGGGATCGAACTTGACGCCAGCCGGCAGCACCGACCAATCCTTCTTCGACTTGCATGGGTTAATTCCAGTTATATGGTACTCAATGTATGATCAATCGACTGTTTTAAGTGAATGATGAAAGATTTCGCCAGATAAGTGGTACTCCAAATCTGAAGTCCAGAATACCTGAACACGCCACCGGGATTCTTGTGCCACCTCACGCGCAGTGTGTTGTCACGTCAATTCAATGTGTGGACATGATGAATAATTTGACCGACGTATACTAGTACTTCTACTTGTCGGTGTTCTGGGAACGGAGATCACCAGACTTGCCTTCTTGTGGCCCATGACGTGGCTGGGCTGGCAGGTTCGTACGGCCCATCTTCATCGATAAGGCATTCAAGACCCTCGCGAGGGGCCAAGCCTCACGAGGCGGACGACGCAAGACCTCCTCAAGGGCGGCTCGCCAGGCATGCTCATGAGGGGCGGAGAGATCAAGGCAAGGCAAACGTCATGAGGTCCTCGTGACGTGAGCCATGACGATCGAGACCAGGCGGGCGCCAGGCAGGCGCCAGCGCGTGCAGCATCCTTGTTTCCTCTTTGGTGCTAAGGGGGAAAAGCGCAGGCGCGGAGTACCGAGGCATCAAGCAAAGGTTTCCATATTGGTGCAACAAGATCAAGACCAGAAGGACAGCTGGACGAAGGTCACCGTGGAGCCCAAGACGGCGTCACCATCAGAGCCTTTTGCAGGTGAAGACCACCTTTTGTCAGGATAACTTGTACTAGTTGTCCCCTTTCGAATTGGCCGTTGTTGGCTCCCTTCCCGCTCAATATTTGGGGAGAGGACCAGGGCCTATATAAGTAGAACTAGCCACCACAGTAGGGAGGATCGACACCATCACAAGTCGAGAGCAGATCCAAGATCATCTCACCCACACAAGCACAAGCACAAGAACACCTCAACCTCAGGAGGCTATTCTTCCCCTTGTACTGTTCATCATCAGCCCAAGAGGCAATCCACCACCACCACACTGGAGTAGGGTATTACACCACAATGGTGGCTCGAACCAGTATAAATCTTGTGTCTTTCTGTGTTGTGAGTTCGTCGAGTTCGTCCACAAGATCTTAGAGAACTAGGGCGTGGATCGATAGGGAGAAAGCCTTCACGCGCACCCCAGTGTTCGAACCTTAAGAGTCTGCCGGAACCCATGATCCGAATTTGGCATGCCAGGTAGGGGTGCGCCGTAGCTTCCCGTCCGTCGATCTGCGCTCTGTCGACACCGCGCTTCACCCACATGGCAGGCGCCCTGCCGTCGACTCCAACGGCTAGCGTTGACGATGGGACCAGGGGCTCCGAGCCCTGGCCCCCGCCATGCGGCGGGTGCAGTGATCGCCCAAGTTCAAGCCGGAGATGCCGCGACTCTATGACAGCGTGGCGGACCCGTCAGCTTTCCTGCTGGTGTACAAGGAGGCCGTCCTCGAAGCCGGGGGTGATGACAAGGTCATGGCCAACTAGCTTCCCATGGCCCTCGCCGGCGAGCCGCGCACCTAGCTGCTCAACCTTCCAGGATCCACGGTGGCGCCTTGGGAGGAGCTTCGTGACCTCTTCACTGCGCGCTACACGGCACCGGCGCACCACGCGGTCGTGGCCCTGCTAGGCGGCTCGCAGGCACCGCCTTTAGAGCGCCACATCAAGCCGTTCCTCCGCCAAATTGGTGCCGCTTCCACGCGCTCGGGGGCTCCGCCGGGCTGGGCCGCGCCTGAGGCCGATCTCACTTTCAGCTCAGAAGACCACCCCTTCACCACCACCCGTTCGGGCATGCTTCCGATGCTCTGCACGCCCACCATCTGCGACGTGGCCTTCACCAAGACCCTCGTCGACAGCGGCGCCGGCCTCAACTTGCTCTTCGTGGAGGCCTTCAGCCTTCTTCATGTGCCACTCGAGCGGCTCAGCCTCAGCAAGCCTTTCTCAGGAGTTGGCGGCGGCGCTGCCCGCTCCCTGGGGCAGATCCGCCTCCGCGTCACCTTCAGCACGCGCGACAACTACCACACCGAGCTGGTCGACTTTGACATCGCCCGCATCGGCCTCCCGTACAACACCATCCTCGGGAACCCGGCTCTGGCCCAGTTCATGGCGGTGACTCATCCAGCCTACAACCTCATGAAGATGCCTGGAAGCAAAGGTCTCCTCGCCATCAAGGGGGACACCAAGGAGGCCGTGATGGCACTCAAACTTGCCTTGAGGACCGCCGCGGCGGCGAAGCCCGTCGGTGCCGGTACCCCCGAGGCCATGGGGGCCACACCAACCAAGAAGAAGAAGATGTTCACCCAAGACAAGGAAGAAACCAAGCAGGTGCCGGTCGACGAGGACGACCCCTCAGGAGCCAGCCTCGACCCCAGCCAGGAGGAAGCATTGGTGAAGTTCTTGCGCGCGAACAAGGAAATATTCGCGTGGGAGCCCAATTAGCTGGTGGGGGTCCCGAGAGAGGTGATTCAGCACCACTTGAGGGTATGCCCCAATGTGCACCCCGTGAAGCAACGATCAAGGCGGCAGTCCACGGAGAAGCAGGCCTTCATCTTCCAAGAGCCCCGCAAGCTGGAGGCAACAGGTGCCATTCGTGAGGTTAGGTACCCCGAATGGCTGGCGAACCCAGTCGTGGTGTCGAAGAAAGGCGGGAAGGAGCGAATGTGCGTCGACTTCACCAACCTCAACAAGGCGTGCCCACAAGACCCGTTCCCTCTCCCACGCATTGACCAAATCGCCGACTCCACCGCCGAGTGCGACCTAATGTGCTTCCTGGATGCATTCTAAGGGTATCACCAAATCAAGATGGCGGTGGAAGATGTAGAGAAGACAGACTTCCTGACCCCCTGTGGGGTATACTATTAAACCTGCATGCCCTTTGGGCTGCGCAACGCGGGCGCGACCTTTCAGCGGCGGATGCACATCACTTTAGGGCGGCAGCTCGGGAGAAACACGGAGGCCTACATCGACGACATTGTGGTGAAGTCTTGGGAGGCGAGAACCTTGATCCAAGACCTGGAGGAGACCTTCGAGAGCCTGCGCCAGGTGAACTTGCGGCTTAACCCAGAAAAGTGTGTGTTCGGCGTCCCTTCAGGCAAGCTACTGGGATTCCTCATGTCACACAGAGGGATCGAGGCAAACCCGGAGAAGATCAAGGCCATCGAGGGCATGAGCCCATCGCAGACCCTCAAGGAAATGCAGAAGCTGGCTGGTCGGGTGACTGCATTGGGGCGATTCATCTCCAAGCTGGGAGAGCGCGCCTTACCTTTCTTCAAGCTGATGAAGAAGAAGGGCCCGTTCGACTGGACTCCGGAGGCCGACCGAGCCTTCCAAGACCTCAAGAGATATCTGACCAGCCCGCCGGTGCTGGTGGCGCCACGACCTCTCGAGCCTCTAGTACTCTATCTTGCCGCCACCCCATACTCTGCCAGTGCTGTGCTGGTGGCGGTTCGGGAAGAGCACCAGGCCAAGAGAGCGCTGCGCTCGGCCACGTCGCTAGCCGAGATCACGCAAGATCAGGAAGGCGCAGCAAGAGCCGTGGCGGCAGCAACAGAAGACTGAGCTCGGCAAGATGATGCCACAGAGATTCCCGCAAGTGACCAGGCGCCAGGTGTCACGTCACCTCAGGAGGCACCCCAGCTCGCACAAGACGCGAGCCTCACTAGCACACCAGTCCTCGTCGAGCACCCAGTGTACTTCGTCAGGACGGTGCTGTGGGACGCGAGGGCATGATATCCCATGCCTCATAAGCTCCTGCTCGCGCTCCTGGTGGCCTCGCGCAAGTTGCGGCACTACTTCCAGGGCCACCCCATCAAAGTTGTCTCGGCCTATCCGTTGGAGAGGGTGCTTAGGAGCCCCAACTCTGCCGGAAGGGTCGCTGAGTGGAACATCAAGCTGCAGGCGTTCCAGTTGGAGTTCAGCACCACCAAGGTCATCAAGGGAGCCGAGCTTGCTGATTTTGTGGAAGAATGGACGGACGCCCCGACACTGGAAGTGGGCGAGGACCGGTCTACCTCGCTAGGAAGTGAGGCGCCTGATGGATGGGTCATGTACTTTGACGGTGCCTTCGCGCATCGGGGCGCAGGGGCTGGAGCAATACTCATCTTGCCCATGCAGGACAAGCTCTACTACGCCGTGCAGCTCTGCTTTCAGCAAGGCGAGAAGGTCTCCAACAACATCGCAGAATACGAAGGTCTCATGGCTGGCTTGAAGGCCGTGATAGCTCTAGGAGTAAAGTGCCTCACCGTTAGGGGCGACTCACAGCTCCTCGTCAACTTCTCCAACAAAGTGTACGAGCCAAAGGACGAGCACATGGAGGCATACCTCGGAGAAGTACGTAAGATGGAAAAATAGTTCCTAGGCCTAGAGGATCAGCATGTGCCCCACGGCACCAACAAGGAAGCCGACGACCTCACCAGGAGGGCATCCAAGCAGCAGCCACAAGAGCCGGCGTCTTCGAGGAGCGGCTCTTCAAGCCATCAGCGACGCCACCACTTTCAAGCACGGCGCGGCCTCGGGAAGAACTCCCACAACCGCCAGCCACGGAGCCCCAGCTTGTGGCCCAACCTCAGGAGCCCGCTTGCTCTTGGCGCTCGAGCCTCAGGAGGGATGTTGGACCAAGGAATTCAAGGAATATCTGATGCAAGGGGCGCTACCGGAGAAGGAAGAGGACGCAGAGCGCGTAGTCCGTCAAGCCACGGCATACTGCATCAGGGACGGTGAATTGTACAGGAAGCGACCAAATGATGTTTCGCTGTGTTGCATTTCCAGGGACCAGGGGAAGGAGTTGTTAATGGACGTACACGGCGGCGCCTGCGGACACCACTCGTCGTCACGGACTCTTGTCGGCAAGGTGTTCCGCAGTGGGTTCTACTGGCTCACGGCGCTCAACGACGCAGCTGAGCTGGTGAAGTCCTGCGAAGCTTGCCAGTTCCACGCCAAGCAGATCCATCAGCCAGCTCAGGGCCTCCAGACTATACCGCTCACATGGCCGTTCGCAGTCTAGGGGCTGGATATCTTGGGCCCATTCCCTCGAGCGCCAGGGGGCTACCGCTACCTCTATGTCGCCATCGACAAGTTCACCAAGTGGGCGGAAGTGGAAGCCATCCGCACCATCCCAACTGGTTCCGCGGTCAAGTTCATCAAGGGCCTCGTGAGCCGTTTCGGGGTCCCCAACCGCATCATCATCGACAACGGCTCGCAGTTCACCAGTAACCTCTTCAAAACATACTGTGCTAACCTTGGAACGTAGATCTTCTATGCTTCGGTGGCGCACCTCAGAAGCAATGGCCTGGCCGAATGCGCCAACGCGGAGGTCCTGAGAGGCCTCAAGACCAGGACCTTCAAGAAGAAGCTCGAGGCCTGCGGCAGGGGTTGGCACGACGTGCTCCAGTCCATGCTGTGGTCCATCCGCACCACCGCCACTAAGCCGACGGGCAAGACCCCTTCTTCCTCATCTACGGAGCCGAAGCGGTCCTCCCTCACGAGGTCAAACATCGCTCCGCAGGGGTCCTGGCATTTGATGAAACGGAGCAAGACGCCACGCGTGGGATGGACCTCGTACTGGGGGAGGAACGACGCCGTGAAGCTGCGCTGAGGGTGGCGAGGTACCAGCAGGCGCTACGGTGGTACCACTGCCGCAACATTCGCTCCAGGACGCTCGGGGCAGGCGACCTCGTCCTGAGGCGGGTCCTTGATACGTCTCCAACGTATCTATAATTTTTGATTGCTCCATGCTATATTATCTACTGTTTTGGACATTATTGGGCTTTATTATCCACTTTTATATTATTTTTGGACCTAACCTATTAACCGGAGGCCCAACCCAGAATTGCAGTTTTTTGCCTGTTTTAGGGTTTCGAAGAAAAGGAATATCAAACGGAGTCCAAACAGAATGAAACCTTCGACAACGTGATTTTTAGGAAGATTATGATCCGGGAGACTTGGACCCTACGTCAAGAAAGAAAAGAGGAGGCCACGAGGTAGGGGGGCGCGCCTGCCTACCCCAGGCGCGCCCTCCACCCTCGTGGGCCCCCTGTTGCTCCACCGACGTACTCCTTCCTGCTATATATACCTACTGACCCCCAAACGATCAGAGACGGAGCCAAAAACCTAATTCCACCGCCGCAACTTTCTGTATCCACGAGATCCATCTTGGGGCCTGTTCTGGAGCTCCGCCGGAGGGGGCATCAATCACGGAGGGCTTCTACATCAACACCATAGCCCCTCCGATGAAGTGTGAGTAGTTTACTTCAGACCTGCGGGTCCATAGTTAGTATCTAGATGGCTTCTTCTCTCTTTTTGGATCTCAATACAATGTTCTCCCCCTCTCTTGTGGAGAACTATTCAATGTAATCTTCTTTTTGCAGTGTGTTTGTTGAGACCTATGCATTGTGGGTTTATGATCAAGTCTATCTATGAATAATATTTGAATCTTCTTTGAATTCTTTTATGTATTATTGGTTATCTTTGCAAGTCTCTTCGAATTATCATTTTGGTTTGGCCTACTAGATTGATCTTTCTTGCAATGGGAGAAGTGCTTAGCTTTGGGTTCAATCTTGCGGTGTCCTTTCCTAGTGACAGTAGGGGCAGCAAGGCACGTATTGTATTGTTGCCATCGAGGATAACAAGATGGGATTTTCTTCATATTGCATGTGTTTATCCCTCTACATCATGTCATCTTGCTTAAGGCGTTACTTTGTTTTCATTAACTTAATACTCTAGATGCATGCTGGATAGCGGTCGATGAGTGGAGTAATAGTAGTAGATGCAGGCAGGAGTCGGTCTACTTGTCTCGGACGTGATGCCTATATACATGATCATACCTAGATATTCTCATAACTATGCTCAATTCTGTCAATTGCTCAACAGTAATTTGTTCACCCACCATAGAATACTTATGCTCTCGAGAGAAGCCACTAGTGAAACCTATGGCCCCCGGGTCTATCTTCATCATATTAATCTCCTACTATTTAGTTATTTCCTTTGATATTTACTTTGCCTTTATTTTACTTTGCATCCTTATCATAAAAATACCAAAAATATTATCTTATCATATCTATCAGATCTCACTCTCGTAAGTGGCCTTATAGGGATTGACAACCCCTATTTGCGTTGGTTGCGAGGATTTATTTGTTTTGTGCAGGTACGAGGGACTCGCGCGTCGCCTCCTACTGGATTGATACCTTGTTTCTCAAAAACTGAGGGAAATACTTATGCTACTTTGCTGCATCATCCCTTCCTCTTCGGGGAAAACCAACCCAGTGCTCAAGAGGTAGCAAGAAGGAATTCTGGCGCCGTTGCCGGGGAGGTCTACGCAAAAGTCAATATACCAAGTACCCATCACATACCCTTATCTCCCGCATTACATTATTTGCCATTTGCCTCTCGTTTTCCTCTCCCCCACTTCACCCTTGCCGTTTTATTCGCCCTCTCTCTCTATCCTCCCTCCTTTTCTATTTGCCTCTTTATCGCTTACTTCTTGTTTGCTCGTATGGTTGGAATAGTTGTTTATTTATTACTAAACAGAGAACCTAAGATCTATGGATCGTCATCCTCTTGCTAATCTTTTTAAGAGATCCAATTGTGATGAACCAATTGCTAGTGAGTTTTGTGCACTAGATTATCTTTATGAAGTTTTGCTTGAAATTCGTGAATCTGAAAATTGTGGTGAAGTACTTTATGGAGTGATTCATGATAGATCTTTGAATAAAAATCATGATTGCAATGATTTTACTATAAATTCTCTTGATGTCAATTGTGCTAATAATATGCAAAACCCTAAGCTTGGGGATGCTAGTTTTGCTATGTCTACTACTTGTTGTAATGATCATGATTGGGGTGATTCTTCTTTTGATCTCGAAAATTTATTTAAGCCCCATGATGAATATGAGATTGACAATAGTGTTTGCAATATTATTGAAAGTGTGTTTTGAAGAGTGTCAACTTTAGATCCCACATATTTGGAGAACGTTCAATCTTATGAAATTTTTGATAAAAGTGGGTTTGGAGAAGTCATGACTTTAGTTAATGTTAATCCCACTATTTCGGAAGAGTGTCAACTTTGCATGCATGTGGATCATGTTGAAAATATTTTATGTGATAGCTATTTTGTTGAATTTCCTTATGATCCTACATGTAACTATTATGAGAGAGGAACATATGGTGGTAGAAATTTTCATGTTACTAAATTATCTCTCGATATGTTGAGATTGCTATTGTTTCTTTCCACTTCCTTGCATATGCTAGTTTTTGCTTGCCTTTATAATTTGTTTGCCTATTAGATGCCTATGCATAGGAAGTATGTTAGACTTAGATGTGTTTGTCACGTGTTTTATGATGCTCTCTTTGTGCTTCAATTCTTGTCTTTCATGTGAGCATCATCGAAATATTATGCCTAGCTATAAGTCTTTAAAGAAAAGCGCTTGTTGGGAGACAACCCAATATTTTTCCTTGCTGTTATTCAATAAATAATTTATCTAGCCTCTGTTTTGGTTGTGTTTTTTGTGTTTAATTAGTGTTTGTGCCAAGTAGAACCATTGGGAAGAATTGGGGAAAGTCTTGTTGAACTTGCTGTAAAAAACAGAAACTTTAGCGCTCACGAGAACTGCTGTCATTTTTATTTGGAAAGTGCTATTTAGTTAATTATTTCTGCAGATGATTAATAGATACATTCCTCACGTCCAGCAATTTATTTTAGAATTTTTGGGGTTCCAGATCTTGTGCTAGCTACAGATTACTACAGACTGTTCTATTTTTGACAGATTCTGTTTTTCGTGTGTTGTTTGCTCATTTTGATGAATATATGGCTAGTAAAATAGTTTATAAACCATAGAGAAGTTGGAATACAGTATGTATAACACCAATATAAATAAAGAATGAGTTCATTACAGTACCTTGAAGTGTTCTTTTATTTCTTTCGCTAACGGAGCTCACGAGATTTTCTACTTTAAGTTTTGTGTTGTGAAGTTTTCAAGTTTTGGGTAAAGATTTGATGGATTATTGAACAAAGAGTGGAAAGAGCCTAAGCTTGGGGATGCCCATGGTACCCCCAAGATAATCTAAGGACACCTAAAAGCCAAAGCTTGGGGATGCCCCGGAAGGCATCCCCTCTTTCATCTACTTCTATCGGTAACTTTACTTGGAGCTATATTTTTATTCGCCACATGATATGTGTTTTGCTTGGAGCATCTTGTATGAATTGAGTCTTTGCTTTTTAGTTTACCACAATCATCCTTGCTGTACACACCTTTTGAGAGAGCCATACATGATTTGGAATTTGTTAGAATACTCTATGTGCTTCGCTTATATCTTTTGAGTTATATATTTTTGCTCTAGTACTTCACTTTTATCTTTTAGAGCACGGTGGTGGATTTGTTTTATAGAAACTATTGATCTCTCATGCTTCACTTAGATTATTTTGAGAGTCTTAATATCATGGTAATTTTCTTAAAATCCTAATATGCTTGGTATGCAAGATTAATAAAAATTCTCTTATGAGTGTGTTGAATACTATGATAAGTTTGATACTTGATAATTGTTTTGATATATGGAGATGGTGATATTAAAGTCATGCTAGTTGAGTAGTTGTGAATTTGAGAAATACTTGTGTTGAAGCTTGTGATTCCCGTAGCATGCACGTATGGTGAACTGTTGTGTGATGAAGTCGGAACATGATTTATTTATTTATTGTCTTACTTATGAGTGGCGGTCGGGGACGAGCGATGGTCTTTTCCTACCAATCTATCCCCCTAGGAGCATGCGTCTAATACTTTGCTTTGATAACTTGTAGATTTTTTCAATAAGTATATGAGTTCTTTATGACTAATGTTGAGTCCATGGATTATACGCACTCTCACCCTTCCACCTTTGCTAGCCTCTCTAATACCGCGCACCTTTCGCCGGTATCATACACCCACCATATACCTTCCTCAAAACAGCCACCATACCTACCTATTATGGCATTTCCATAGCCATTCCGAGATATATTGCCATGCAACTTTCCACCCTTCCGTTTATTATGACACACTCCATCATTTTCATATTGCTTAGCATGATCATGTAGTCGACATCGTATTTGTGGCAAAGCCACCATTCATAATTCTTTCATACATGTCACTCATGAGTCATTGCATATCCCGGTACACCGTCGGAGGCATTCATATAGAGTCATATCTTTGTTCTAATATCGAGTTGTAATATCAAGTTGTAAGTAAATAAAAGTGTGATGATCATCATTATTAGAGCATTGTCCTAGTGAGGAAAGGATGATGGAGACTATGATTCCCCCACAAGTCGGGATGAGACTCCGGACTTTAAAAATAAATAAAAGAGGCCAAAGAAGCCCAAATAAAAAAGATAGGCCAAAGAAGCCCACCAAAAAGAGGGAGAAAAGAAAAAAAATGAGAGAAAAAGAGAGAAGGGACAATGTTACTATCCTTTTACCACACTTGTGCTTCAAAGTAGCACCATGATCTTCATGATAGAGAGTCTTCTATGTTGTCACTTTCATATACTAGTGGGAATCTTTCATTATAGAACTTGGCTTGTATATTCCAATGATGGGCTTCCTCAAATTGCCCTAGGTCTTCATGAGCAAGCAAGTTGGATGCACACCCACTTAGTTTCTTTTTGAGCTTACATATACTTATAGCTCTAGTGCATCTGTTGCATGGCAGTCCCTACTCACTCACATTGATATCTACTGATGGGCATCTCCATAGCCCGTTGATACGCCTAGTTGATGTGAGACTACCTTCCCTTTTGTCTTCTCCACAACCACCACTCTATTCCACCTATAGTGCTATATCCATGGATCACGCTCATGTATTGCGTGAAGATTGAAAAAAGTTTTGAGAATGTCAAAAGTATGAAACAATTGCTTGGCTTTTCATCGGGGTTGTGCATGATTGAAATATTTTGTGTGGTGAAGATAGAGCATAGCTAGACTATATATTTTGTAGGGATAACTTTCTTTAGCCATGTTATTTTGAGAAGACATAATTGCTTTGTTAGTATGCTTGAAGTATTATTATTTTCTATGTCAATATGAACTTTTGTCTTGAATCTTTCGGATCTGAATATTCATACCACAATTAAGAAGAATTACATTAAAATTATGCCAAGTAGCACTCCGCATCAAAAATTCTGTTTTTATCATTTACCTACTCGAAGACAAGCATGAATTAAGCCTGGGGATTCTTGATACGTCTCCAACGTATCTATAATTTTTGATTGCTCCATGCTATATTATCTACTGTTTTGGACATTATTGGGCTTTATTATCCACTTTTATATTATTTTTGGGACTAACCTATTAACCGGAGGCCCAGGCCTAAATTGTTGTTCTTTTTCCTGTTTTAGGGTTTTGAAGAAAAGGAATATCAAATGGAGTCCAAACGGAATGAAACCTTCAGGAACGTGATTTTTAGGAAGATTATGACCCGGGAGACTTGGAGCCTACATCAAGAAAGAAAAGAGGAGGCCACGAGGTAGGGGGCGCGCCTGCCTACCGCAGGTGCACCCTCCACCCTTGTGGGCCCCCTGTTGCTCCACTGACGTACTCCTTCCTCCTATATATACCTACGTACCCCCAAACGATCAGAGACAGAGCCAAAAACCTAATTCCATCGCCGCAACTTTCTGTATCCACGAGATCCCATCTTGGGGCCTGTTCCGGAGCTCCGCCGGAGGGGGCATCGATCATGGA
Organism: Triticum urartu; assembly: GCF_003073215.2. NCBI lineage: Eukaryota > Viridiplantae > Streptophyta > Magnoliopsida > Poales > Poaceae > Triticum > Triticum urartu. The sequence goes on from NC_053022.1 coordinate 301,427,050, forward strand.
GGGCTTCTACATCAACACCGTAGCCCCTCCCATGAAGTGTGAGTAGTTTACTTCAGACCTACGGGTCCATAGTTAGTAGCTAGATGGCTTCTTCTCTCTTTTTGGATCTCAATACAATGTTCTCCCCCTCTCGTGTGGAGAACTATTCAATGTAATCTTCTTTTTGCGGTGTGTTTGTTGAGACCGATGAATTGTGGGTTGATGATCAGGTCTATCTATGAATAATATTTGAATCTTCTCTGAATTCTTTTATGTATGATTGGTTATCTTTGCAAGTCTCTTCGAATTATCAGTTTGGTTTGGCCTACTAGATTGATCTTTCTTGCAATGGGAGAAGTGCTTAGCTTTGGGTTCAATCTTGCGGTGTCCTTTCCCAGTGACAGTAGGGGCAGCAAGGCACGTATTGTATTGTTGCCATCGAGGATAACAAGATGGGGTTTTCTTCATATTGCATGAGTTTATCCCTCTACATCATGTCGTCTTGCTTAAGGCGTTACTCTGTTTTCATTAACTTAATACTCAAGATGCATGCTGGATAGCGGTCGATGAGTGGAGTAATAGTAGTAGATGCAGGCAGGAGTCGGTCTACTTGTCTCTGACATGATGCTTGTCAGAATCGCGATTTTGAATCGGATCGGAGCTATGATGGTAGGATCGCAAATCATAGAATCTTCACTATCAGGATCGTAAAAACGTAGATTCTATGAACTAAAATCGTAGAATCAAAGAGATTAGTTTGGATCGTAATGTCATAGAATCGTGTAACAGAATCACGATTCTGACAACCTTGTATATACATGATCATACCTAGATATTCTCATAACTATGCTCAATTCTGTCAATTGCTCAATAGTAATTTGTTCACCCACCGTAGAATACTTATGCTCTCGAGAGAAGCCACTAGTGAAACCTATGGCCCCCGGGTCTATCTTCATCATATTAATCTCCTACTATTTAGTTATTTCCTTTGTTATTTACTTTGCCTTTATTTTACTTTGCATCCTTATCATAAAAATACCAAAAATATTATCTTACCATATCTATCAGATCTCACTCTCATAAGTGGCCTTATAGGGATTGACAACCCCTATTTGCGTTGGTTGCGAGGATTTATTTGTTTTGTGCAGGTACGAGGGACTCGCGCGTAGCCTCCTACTGGATTGATACCTTGGTTCTCAAAAATCGAGGGAAATACTTACGCTACTTTGCTGCAGCATGCCTTCCTCTTCGGGGAAAACCAACGCAGTGCTCAAGAGGTAGCAGTCCTCTCTAGGGAAGGGTTGCACAAGCTCTCACCCATGTGGGAGGGCCCGTTCAGGGTCGTCCATATCTCCAAGCCTGGCGTTGCGCGCCTGGAGACGCAGGACGGGGTGCCCGTCCAGAAAGCCTGGAACATCCAGCACCTCCGGAAGTTCTATCCATAAAGCAAGCCCAGTGCCTATGAAGAAAGGTCCAGTTCCTATGAAGAAGGCCCGATGCCTGTGAAGAGTCGCTGCCCGTGACAGTCTCATGTAATAATGAGTGGGGATGTACATGCCCCGGAGTCTCCAGAGAGCCGCCCTCGGGCCTCGGGGGCTCCCTCACATGCCTAGTGGCAGCACTTAGCTCCGCGTTGGTGAGAGGACGTCGAAGACTAGACTAGGTGCCGGACGCAGCTTTTCATTTGCTTGTCGTAGTTGGCTCGCCTTCTCTTAATCGAAGTTGATTCTGGTGTTCCCTGCTGATTTGGTTCCGTTGCATTTTGCCATTTTTTCTGAACCCAGTTCACCTGTGTTCTCTCTCTCACATACCTTGTGAGGGGGCTAAGCAGGCGCCTTCGCGAGGGTTTCTTCCTCCTGTGTTGGTCCTTCCCTCTGCCTTCGGTTTGCTTTCTCGCGAGGCACCATCATTCGAGCTCACAAGTTGTCCCATCTCTCCTAAACCGTGCCCCTCGGGTACTGTGATATGAAGCGCTGGGTTAAGGCTCGGGTGAACGATAAGTCTCCTAGTGAGCCTCCTAACAACAAATGTTTTGCAGTTCCTAAGCAACCACTAAGCCAAGACGGGCACGAGGAGACAAGTCCCTCGTGAAGAAGAGGCTGCCCCGAGCGTGCCAGGATAAGTTGTCTCCGCACAAAATAAACGAAACAGCACAGAAATAACAAGCATAGCATAATGATTGAGGAATCATAGTTCGATACACGCCCATCCGGGCCCATACTGGTTTCGTTTCGATGCAGGAAAGAAAAGAGGAACAAAGCGAAAGCAGCACTGCAGCGAACCGCGGGGGTAGGCCTCCAGGGACGTCCCGAGCTTAGTCGGACCCCTGCTCGCTCTTCACGGAGGTGCGGAGACGGGACGACCCGCCACCAGCTTCGAAGCGAGCGCGGCTGGTCATAGCCATCGCTGTTGGAGCTTTCGCCAAGAGAAGAGCCACCGTAGCTGGACGAGGTGCGGCCGGCGGGTTCGCCCTCGCCGCGGCCATCACCGAGACCGAGCACCTCCTCGCCGTCGTTCGTCTCGGGGCCGCACCCAGTGCGGCGACCATCTTCCCCAAACACCCTCACATAGAGGGTTGCATCACTGTCATACTTGAAATGGAGGGTGCACCGCTTGCCCAGGCCGCACGCGCGGGCGAACATCTGCCAACCACAGGCCAGAGCTATGTTGCCCGCGGCGGAGACTTCGACCGCGACCCAGGAAGCCCTGCTGCAGCAACTATCCGCCTGCAGCTAGAGCCCGCCCGGTCCACGGGCCGGCAGCTCGTCGGCAAAGAAGCACGGAAGCTGGAGCCAGTTAGCGGCCGGATCCACCGACCAGACAACGAACTCTGGCAGCACCTCTGCCGAGTGGAAGCGTGGCCGGGGAGGCCGTGCAACCATGGAACATCTCCCCTCATAGACGGGGCTGCCACGACCGGATCGACCCCTGCCACGCGCAATGGAGCCAACCCGGGAGCAGGGGGCCATGGCAGCAGTCGTGATGAGCTTGCAGGGACGGCCGCATCCCCGTTTAGGCGTCGGGGAGCCGGGCCCCTCGCGAGGGGCCTTTCTTTTCTCTGCGGCGATGAACCTCTTTGACGACGCCATTGGAGTCGGTGGCGGAGTAGAGGAGGAAGAAGCAGACGAAATGGGAAGAGATGGGCAATGGGGGCTCTGCCCCTCCCCATTTATGGCAGAAGAAGGCCAACCAGCACCCCCATGATCACAGGTAATGATGGTTTTCCTTGCATGCCGCAGGGACTTGTCAAGTCGGGCAGTTGCCGAGGCAGCATGGGGAAGCGGAGACGCCCATGTCCAATCAACCGCCACGCGTCAACCGAGGCTATAGGCTTTGGGGGCCTACGGCGCTCCGCGCTTGATCCTTTGGCTTCACCTCGAAGCCAAGCCCGAGCGCGCCTTGGGCCCGGGGGCTACTGTCGGCGTTCTGGGAACGGGTGTCCCCAGACTTGCCTGCCTGCGGCCCACGGCGTGGCTGGGCTGGCAGTTTCGTACGGCCCATCTTCATCGACAAGGCATTCAAGACCCTCGCGAGGGGCCAAGACTCACGAGGTAGACGACACAAGACCTCCTTAAGAGCGGCCTCACCAGGCAGGCTCACGAGGGGCGGAGAGATCAAGGCAAGGCAAACCTTGCGAGGTCCTCGTGACATGAGCCATGACGATCGAGACCAGGCGGGCGCCAGTGCGCGCAACGTCCTTGTTTCCTCTTTGGTGCTAAGGGGGGCAAGCGCAGGTGCGGAGTACCGAGGCATCAAGCAAAGGTTTCCATATTGGTACAACGAGACCAAGACCAGAAGGACAGCAAGATGAAGGTCACCGTGGAGCCCAAGACGGTGTCACCACCGGAGCCTTTTGCAGGCGAAGACCACCTTTTGTCAGGATAACTTGTACTAGTTGTCCCCTTTCGAATTGGTCGTGGTTGGCTCCCTTCCCGCTCAATATTTGGGGAGAGGACCAGGGCCTATATAAGTAGCACTAGCCACCACAGTAGGGAGCATCGACACTATCACAAGTCGAGAGCAGATCCAAGATCATCTCACCCACACAAGCACACCAAGCACAAGAACACCTCAACCTCAGGAGGCTGTTCTTCCCCTTGTACTGTTCATCATCAGCCCAAGAGGCAATCCACCACCACCACACTGGAGTAGGGTATTACACCACAACGGTGGCCCGAACTAGTATAAATCTTGTGCCTTTCTGTGTTGTGAGTTCGTCGAGTTCGTCCACAAGATCTTAGAGAGCTAGGGCGTGGATCGATAGGGAGAAAGCCTTCACACGCACCCCAGTGTTCAAACCTTAAGGGTCTGCCGGAACCCGTGATCCGACACTACAGTACTACTTACTAGTCGTATTTAGTGTCACATTTTAACCATAGGTTTAACTAACAAGTACGCACTTGAAGCCTAAGTGATATATACTGCACAACATCTCCATCATCATTATCAGTACATCATGCGTAGGTGAGTTAGGATGCACTTGATCCCAGAAAGGTATCTATCCTTCAAACCAGAGGAGTGCTTCAAACTAACAACAGTACATAATATCCAACAAAAGAGGGTTGTGCTACATCAGCAGAATACATGGCTCAGTCTACATATCAGTACGAATCAGGTTGTGCATATTTGTTGTGGCATGAACCACATCGCCGCATGTCGGGTTTGGAAAAGCCATCCATCGCATGGAAGCTTGATGCCTTTCACACACTGAAGATTATCTGGCAACAAGCTGTGTCGACGAATCTCTGGATATGGTGATTCATGAAACCCATGGTATGATGTGTAAACACAGTCCCCCCTGGCGAATGGAAGTTGCATAGCACGGTAATCGTCGCGGGTGATATGATCGATGATTGGTTGGATGATCTGATAATTGAGCCCGAGGAACATGGAGTGGTTGCCGAGGCTGTAAACCCGCCTCCAGTTGAATACGCATGGCCCATCGGAGCTGGGATCTTTCTCGAACACGAAGCATCCATAGCCATCAATGTCACGAACGCCCCAGGCATTGTACTGCATGTGGTTTGATGACATGGTTTGGTCAATTTGGTACGTGCAAATGAGCATCAAATGACCACCGTCAGCTGAACGAGCGATAAACCACCACCCATCGGCTGGTATGATTCCAGGTCCTGGAATCATGAAGGCCAGTGGATTTGCGCCTGCTGCAACAATTCAAATTGGAGACCAAAAGGACAAAAAATAAACAATCATGTTCAGAGTATGTGTGGAATTAAGCTTATTATAAGAGTGACACATATCATAGACAGAGAATTGCAATGCCGTGGTCATAATAATACCCCAAGTTAAAAAAAAGCCAATGACTTTCATATTCTAGCAATATATCATGGTTGAAACATCATGTAACAATGAGAGGAAAACAGATATGACAGGGCCTACTCATATTCTACCATAGCACTTACTACAGTTATCATATCAACTCTAAGCAATAACATGCGTTGTTATAAAAATCCTGGAAATGAGAGTAACATATAGCAATCATGAGGTTATACTCATAATATCTATTATAACAATCATTAGATACAATCGTTCTCATATCAACTATAACAATAACATGTGTGGTCATAAAAATCTAGGAAATGAGAGGAACATATAGCAATGATGTGGTTATAGACATACTATATATTCTAAATTTGTAACAATGAACAGGCAGTCGTATTCTTAAGGTAAAGATGAGATGAGATAGAACAATTACATGATGATAGATTCGACCAGTATAGGTAGTCAATATGTGCGTCGACCGCATAAACGATGCCATCATGCACTATAGCATCAGACAGAAGTGTTGGGTAAAGAGGATCGATGATGAGCTGTAAACATGTATGGTGACTGGATTCCAGATAGACTAATCTCATGTTGAACATGGCAATGAGCTTGTAATCCATGTAGTCTTCTGATGGTGTGGGCACTTCACAGATTACAACCTTCAGCAAACAGAGGTCGAGCCAAAAGCTCGACACGTCTCGTGCATAGTAGGCAGGAGTGTCCGGCGGGCCACGAGGCTCAATGGCGGCGATATCCAAAGATGGAAGGGTGATCTCTTGCTGGGTGTAGATATCCACGAGACTCCACGGACTACCGGATTGGTGGATGAGGACGATCCAGTTGGCCTTCATGCCCGCCCGGTAGTGGCCGCGCATGAAGGACAGGTGGACGGGTAGTGGTAGCATGTCAAGGAGCACCAGGGCAACCTCCGTAGGATCGTCAAGTCGGTGTCTGGGTCACCCGCGAGGATCGGGCATCAGCAAGCAGGGTGTCTTGAAAAGAGCTGGCCGGTTGCAGACGAGTAGACGGTACAAAGGCACCGAGCAAGCGGCCAGATGGACGGTGCTGAGTAGGTCCATACGATTACAGATCTGCTCCAAGAGAACATCGGGGAGGGAATTCCAATCACGGGTCTGCATGTCAGTCGGTTCTGCCATTGGGGTTTTTGGTGCCTGCGAGCCAGCGGGGAAGTGGATTCGGGCGGGCGAGCGAAGAAGCTTCTCCTCGCATGGCCGAGCAGTGAGGGGGGGATATGGTACCCGCGAGCTATCAAGGAAGATAGCGCGGGCGGGCGAGCAGTGTGCGGCCGACGATGGGGAAGATAGGAGGAAGAAGAAGAGAGGAGGAAGAAGAGTGGAAGATGGGGAAGAAAGTGCATTAAATCTCAATTCTACTACTACTACTACCAGGATATACCATCCTTCGGAGTGTAAATAGTTACACCGATGACATGTGGGTCTACCACAAGAGGGCCCATATGTCAGTTAATGGAGGACAGAAGCGTGCTCTACTGGCAAACATGATGGCAGTACTGGGTAAGGCTGATTTAGGAACACTAACACGCTGGTTCAGCTTATTAATTAAGTGGCCCATTTGCTGCAGCGTGTATTGTCACTTCACCGCGAAGACTAGTTGAATAGTTCTCTCTGACCGACATGGGGAATAATGGATCACGAAGACTTCCTTTCTACATTATCCCTATGCCTCTACGCTCACTTCACTCATTTTGCTCCGTACGTAGTCACTTGTTGAAATCTCTAGAAAGACAAATACTCTGTATTTGGGAACAGAGGGAGGATTTATTCCGTATTTGGGAACAGAGGGAGTATCACCATATGGAGGGAACAGAGGAAGCTTGAAATATGAACATGTCAATGGGAGAGAGTAAGCCCCATGCATGCATGCATGCAACATGCAACACTCACACGTACACATGGACGCACGCGACACTCACGCACCCATGCGGCACACAACACACGATGCAACACACACGCTCACGCTCAAGTGCTCAACCTACTCCCTACGTCCGTGAAAGACTGTACATTTAGAGATTTACACATTGACCAGGGCATAATTAACGCCCAAAAGTAGCAGACTTATGTGTGCATGCGACCATTGAGAGAAGAAGATTAAATGAAGGTCGTTGCATGCTGTAATTAAGGATAGACATGTAGCCTATACCTAGAGTACAAGTTGGTGCATTAGTCAATCAATATCGATTTAGATTAAAGGCTAAATGCATTGGAAGTGTAGATGTACTACACTCTTTGTTTTTTAGCTGTTTTCTTTGCTCTGCCAATTGACAGGTGGGAGCCAGAAACCAGGTGACAATTTAACCAGTCAACAAAGTGCGACGTCGACTATGTGGCCGGTCAGTAGGGTGCAATATGGTGCTCTACGATGAGCTAGTGATTGTATAGTCACCGCAAAACTATATATAGTGACCATAAAGAGCGTATTGTTACATACATTGACTGCCAGTGTATTTTTCTCGTTTCAAGTTAAGCCATATCAACCGGAAAGGACGCAGTATGGACTAGTACTAGTACTGCTTTGATGTGTCCCATCAACTCGCTGAACGAGGAGAAGCTTGCTTACTACGCCTCTCCCTCGCCCACGCGTGCGGTGGTTCGCAGGACGAGGAGAGGGTTTTGACTACAGCGCCCTCTCCCTCTCCCTCGCCCTCGCCCTCCGGTGGACATGCAGCAGTTCAATCGGTGTCAGATTGCCAGAAGCATAATGTGTACTGTAGTATCATCATTGTTGTAACTTCCGAAGAGGCGAAGAGCCAAGTGCAAGGTTCACATGAGTACGAACTGTTGAACCTCTCGAAGAGGCAAAGAGCCAAGCGCAAGGTTTTATAGGAGTTGTCGTCCTAGTAGGAGCGTACTACAACTATAGCGAACGATGCTACTGTATGATGCCGCCACGTCACGTATATCCAAAGCTGTGCCACCTTTTTTTCTCAAAGAGCGTGTTGGAGCCCGTGCAACAACCACACAAGTTGCACGTACACATAACACATTTACTAGTAATAAATTATAAAGGACAAATGCCAGTATGCAACACAAGTTCATCTCCAATTCATGTGATAAATTTGTGCACGACTAGTCTACATATATTCACAGCGCTACCATTCACAATTTACCGTACTCCACTTACACGTTATAGTTGGGCTACATGTCCTCCTCCAGGTTGTAGTCCCAGGTGTTCTTCATGGATGGAACGATCCATAGTGGTGGGCAACGTGAATCATTGTCGCAGCTTTCTAGTCCGGTTCCACACGATGGAGACTTATCCAAGCTGAAGTGGCATAAATCAGGGATAGCGTGTCCCAGCATGTCGTTCATCCGGCGGTGCGCACCGAAGACACAACCATGCTTCATGAAAGGCAGGCCTTCCGTGTCGTGCACGGAAGGTGGCATCCTCTTCACAATGGGGTAGCTATCCCCAATGAAAAGCGAGTACTCTCCAAGAGTGTTCCTCGGCACCCACATAGCATCACGGGGGTCGAACGCGGCGCCGTTCATCTGGTACACGCGGCATGTCAAATCTGGACACATGGTGGCGTACATAGTCAAGGTCCATGCATAATAATGTTGTGCTCAAATATGGCGGTCAGTAATACTGTGCAACAAATATTACTACTCCGGTATATAGGAAGTAAAATAACCGGCTTATTATATATAGCCACTGTTGGCTACATGGATGAGATAGTAAGACATGGAAAAACAAAAATGGTGGCAGCTAGTGGGTTCAAGTCTTCAAGGGCCTAGCTAGTTATATGCGTCCTCCAAGGTAAAAAGTACTCCTACTAGTACGTAAATAGAGTACTAGTACAACAATGAAAGAGAAGGCGAGAGGGTTAAAAAATGGAATACCTGGGTAGATGGTGACGGTCCGATCGTGGTAGATTCTGTGACCATGTTGCACATCAGTGGTACCATGGGTAACGACTACTAAGATAGTTGATCCCAATATGACAAAGTTAGCTACAAGGTTCCAGGTTAGACCGAATCGCGGATGCAAATGCACTTCCAGGATCGGCGATCTTATTTTGATCGTGGGATGACTGGTCCCTGCAAAATAATGGAGTACCGTTAGGGATGCAAATGATGGTTTGTGCATTCCGTTTGTAATCTCCCATACCGTAGGATAGCAACCAGATGAAACAAGTCCCCTGGCTTGTCACCGTGAAGATGTGGCCTAGATGGCGCACGACGTATTCGAACGTGTAGGGGTACAAATCTGCCGCCGCTAACATGCGCCAGCCTCTGCCGTTACTGCCTCTTGCATTGATGGCAATCCTTATGTCGAACACCGCGATGAGATAGTAATCGTCGTAGCTGCGTCGCTTTGTCGGCGGGTCTGCAATTGATATCTTCTTCAATCTCATGTGGGCATCATCATACGTATTCAAACCCAGCCAGTCCTGAAGGCCGATCCCAATGGTGGAGAAGGGGTCTACCGGAACGGCCGCACTGATGTGGATGTTGTGCAAAATGATGGTGGTATCCGGCCGGAGGTATGCAAGCCAATCTTCGTTGGCACCGACCCAGACCTATATATAAGACGGTGGGCAACGGAGAAATTACGGGTTGGAAATGGAATAACTAAGTATGACATGATCAAACTCCATTACTGATCCGCTCATCAGACAAAATCCGACTACCTCTCAACGTCGGCAACTCTAGCGGAGTCAACGTGCAACCATGGCCAGGGAGTGGTGGACTGTTCGAAGGATTGTTCCATAGAAGAACCTTCTCCTCAAGGACGCATGGAAGACCAACAAGCATGGCTTTTCCCAAGCCATTTTAAGCACCATCTTGAAATAGTTGGTGCAGGAAGCACCGACTCTTGCGGCGGTGAGGACGCCGGAGCGGCGTGCGATTTCTCCCAGAGGATCATCGTCCAAGGTCTCCCAGCCCCGACGAGGAGGAGAACCGCCTGGCGAATCCATGGGAGCAGCTACGAACTGCCTTCTCTTCGGGGGGAGGGGAACTGGCGAGGAGGACATAAGAGCGTAGTAACAGCAGGGCCTCATCCCTTCCAACTGTAGAGCGTAGTAAGCGAAGGGGTGAGGCTATTATTTACTACTAGTACTAGCATTATGGGACGTTATGGGATTGCATTATAGTCTAATAAATAGCACTAGTAAGAAATTTTTGGCACTAGCTAGTAGTTTTTGGCGTGGATTAAGAAATTTTGGGTATGTTTTTGGTATTTTTTGTACACGCCAACTAGTGTCAAAAAACGTCTTACATTACGTGATGGAGGAGTACGTACTCGTACTGTAGCAGTACTAGTACTACTTTCTCAACTAGTAGTGCGAGGGTACTACTAGTGCTATGTACTATACTTCTAGTATAGTGCACCAGTTTTGAACTCTTGAATCTCAGGGCCAAGGAGCTACAGTTGGAAGTGGAGGGTACTAATGTTCTATAGAACCATCGCTGTACTATCAATGCAGTGAAAGTACACCTGCGTAGTGGCCTAGTGGGTACTCTCGGTGCTCTATTCAGTCGCTCCTCTCACGTAGCTGGCCTACTCAGCCGCTCCTCTCACACACACACACTAGCAGCCTGTTTATCAGCGACGGTTACTGCGGGGGCATCACATTTGAGTTATTTGATACAACGAGACTAGGCTTTTCGCTTCCATTTGTGGAGGTGTAATGGATCTCGTTGAACTTTGTTAGTAGTTCCTTCTTTATGAATGAGATGAAGCAAAGCTTTTGCCTCCGTTTCAAAAAAAACATGTCAAGAGGAATTTCTTTTATAGTAGAGTTGATAATGGAGTGAAGTCCATGCATGCAACGACACAAGCTATAGAGTAGCAGTAGAGCACTTTACGTACATAGCCATATTGCACAGTTCCCAATGCCCCGCTAGGATTTTCCGGCTCCTCGGGCTTAATTGGGAGGCGCTAGTTTAAATATGCTACTAGCTAATGAGGAAGCTACAAGCGAGGTGCGGCTAGGGCGAGCACACGAGCCACGAGATGGTGGGAAGGAAAACCCGTTCACGTGGCTAGGCTATCCAGTGCACCCACATTGTGGTGCCGCACGTCTGTTTGACTTCAAAACTCAAACTACCCGTGTAAAATATTGGCTCGCATCGAAGTTACTATTAAAAAAAAGACCGTCGTGCGTTTGGCCGAGATCAAACCCACAAAACGAGGTATACACTCCCGCGACCAGTAGTAGTACTCGTTGGAGTACAACGCAACCTAGAATCGCCTTTTGTCGCTAGTAGTACATTGTTCCTTAGGCTGGCCATAGTGGGGGTAACATAAGTGGTAACATGCACTTGGGACTAGCAAACATGCTTATGTGGCACATAATTAAAGAAGGGAGAGAGTGTTAGAGTAACATAGGTAGATACCGTATCATGTTAAATGCTATGGTACTTTGTGTCATGCATGGCAATAAATATGATCATCTATGATACTAGTTTATGATACTATGCACTATGGAGGTAGTATCATACACATGTTACTAGCATATGATACTCCCCACTATGAGTAGCCTTACAAGAAACCCTTAATAATGCAAGAAACCACCAATAATGCCAAGAAACTACTACCGCTTGCATATGTGGCAGACTTAAGATAAGACTACCTTATCAACCATTGTACATGCTCTTACCAACCAGCCCTACCAAGAAACGACTACTCTACAAAGTGTCGTTATAGGCACGTTTCAACCCATGGCCCTGTTTCGATACATTTGTTGTCAATCTAACCCTACCATCCAAACACCACTTTGGTTAGAGTTAGTTCAGGGTTAGAATCTAACCTCTGACTTAGAGTATCCAAACAGGGCCCATGTCACCCATTAAGTCAACGTCTTCTATTCGACCGGGCGTTATGACTTGTGGGACCTACATGTCAGTCTGCACAAAAATCCCCGAGTGACCTCCTACCTCCGGCCCGTCCACCTAGTCATCCTCGGCCACGGGACGCAGCTACCGCCGCCGGCAGAAGGCGAGGTCAAAACCGCCGGCGGTGCGGAGCCCATCTTGCGGCAGCCTGGATACCAGCTCCGTCCGGTGCTCGCAGCCGCTAGCTAGCCAAGATAGCTCCGTCCAGCTGCTTGTCTGTGAGGTTTGCTAGCTAGATTGGCACGGCGGCGCGGCGGCTTGCTCGCTCGCACCGCGCTAAGGCTAGCCATCTGGCTCGAGCGAAGGCCAGCGTGGCGGCTTGCTCGCTCGTGAGTCATGCTCGGGGCAGCCTGCCAACCCGTGCGGAGGCCAGCGCGGCATCCGGCCCGTCCAGCGGAGCGGCGGCCAACTCGCTCATCACTGGCGCCACCGACGAACACACATAAGTACTATTTGAAGTAATGTTCAGGAAAAATAATGATTTGAGGGGGAATAACAGGATAGAAGGTCAGATGTGGGTCCCTCGTGTCAACGGTCAAACAAATTGTGTTGGTTTAAGCTGCCTCATCAGCAGGGACGTGTGGGCCAACCCTGTCATAAATGGGTTTAAACTAACCTAATCGGTAGGTAGTAGTTTTTGGCGTGGATTAAGAAATTTTGGGTATGTTTTTGCTATTTTTTGTACAATAGATTCTTCCTAGGGCTGGTTGAAAATGGTAGTTTTTTGTTAAATGCTCTACATATTGTAAGTAGGAGTGAAAGTTAAGCTTTGGAACCCAATAAGCAAGGATAGTTACATAGTGCATATGTGTACATGATTGAAAGTAAATATCAACCATGAGTGACTAATATCTTGATGGAAAACTCGAAACTATAAAATACTAGGGAAAAATTGCATGGTTGGAAATACTAGCAATGTTCATGTGCGTTGCAATGAATCATAATTAGAATAATACTTATTCACAAACTTGATACAAAACACTCTAATTTTGATATACATATATCACTAGAGATATATTATGTTTCAATTAGAATATATTCCTTGGGCTATTTTGGTGAGGTCAGGGAGGGATGTGGTTGGTTTTAAGATACTAATTATGGGTTTTTCTGCAAATTGGTAGACAAGTGGAATGCTTGTGAGAAAAGGCAACGACTTACCTCACAGTCGTGAGATGTAGATCTAATGGTCACAAACGACGGATGGCAGACACACCATCATCACCAACTTAGACTTCTGTAGGAGTACTAGCATGATCCGTGCATTGCACGGAACATCAAGATGCATTTTTTTTATAAAAACACTAGTTGTGATTGAACCATGCGGGAGTAATCCCATGTGTAAACACTAATGATATCTCGAGAAATAAGAGATAAGGTGAAGAGGAGTGGGGCGTGGTGGTGATTGGTGGTCGGACTGAGCGGAGGCATGGGGATTGATGACGTCGGCAGCGGCCACCAGGCCAGTTTGTTCCAGAGGCTTCCTTTCTTAATTTCTCAACAATGAGGTTGTTGGAGATAAGGATGAACGAGGGAAGGCCTTGTCTGCAAATGTGGAGAGGGGTGCGGGTATCTTTTAGTTTAATTTCCATCAGTCAGATATAGATCGGATGGTCTATATTGCAATATGGCATGCATACCATCATCACCAACTCGGTTTTTATAAGAGAAGAAATATAAGTATGGAGATACAAACGTATTATCGATACTTGTTTCCGTAAACTAGCAACTACATTCTATTCAATGCCTCAGCATGTGAGGCCTTAGCACAATGACTTCTCGACTGTGTAAAACAAAGGTTTTCCCATCGCCGATAAGGAGGGGATGACGGAGGCGCGCTTTTTGGCTTGCTCTAGTCCTAGTAGTCATACTAGGTGCTCTAAGCACGTGTAGATTTATTCTTTTTCACGTCTCGTGTTCGCCGTACTGCCACGACTGTTGATGAATAGACGGTAAGTTATTCACCGGGAAACCCTTGTTGAGCGTGTTTCGAGAGAGAGAGAGAGACAGTGTGCGTGTGTGATATGTCTAGAGACTGAGGCAATGATAACAGATTCTTTGTGTCTATGTGTGTGGAGGATAGAGAGAGACATGTACATGGGCTTTGTGTTGTGTAACATGGAGACACATATACATAATTAGAGAGTGAGTGTGCGAGATACACATGCGGACATGGGGAGAGATAAGGATCCAGATTAATGGGTGTTTGTGCGCGCGTTTGTGTGTGAGAGGGAGTGTGTGTATGTGGAGTAGAGAGACCACTAATGATGTAAACCTAGTATAAGGGAAGGGGGAATGGTGTGACATGTGTAGTAGCGGGATAGCATGGGTGCGGGCGGGGGGAGCAGACTATTTGGAAGAGACATCGATTGTGTGTGGGAGAGGGGTGTGAGAGCGAGAGAGAGAGAGAGAGAGATAGCGACGGAGAGAGAGAGAGAGTGGAAGAGAGGGGGTGAGAGAGGGGGCGTTTGTGTCCATAAATGGCGTATAGATGGGGAGACAATGTTGATGTTGTTTGAAATTGGCCTATGTACGGAGACGCAAGGGAAGCGAGTCATCGTGTGTGTGATAGGGACTTCATGAGAGATCTAGAATAGATGGTGTAGAGAACAATGTGCGAGATCAAGAACGATGATACATTAGGGAGCTATGGAAAGAGTCGCGACATATATGTATACAGGGAGGAGCTGGGGTGGGTCCGCATGTGGGAGAGATAGAAAGAGGAGAGTGGTGCACAAGGAGACAAAGTGAGCTTGTTTTGCAGTGGGGGTGGTGTGTGAGGTGAGTGTGCAAGAACCACATAACTAGGGATATAGACGTTCGGGGGTTACGTTTTGTGTGTATGGGAAAGATACACTCTACATAGTGCGTGTGCTTGGGAAAGAAAGATGCCAGGAGACCTAGCTAGAGAGTGGGGGAAGAGATGTGTGCATGCCCAAGAGATAAAGTGATAGAGACCCATATTGGGGTCCGGACTTTAGAAGAGAGAGGGGTGTTAATGTGCTCATGTGTTGGTTTTTGGGGGAGAGAACGACTTCTCTGTGTGTGGGGGGGGGTGACGAGGGGGGGGGTTGCTTCAGATAAAGAGTGAGGTGTCTATATTTGAGGGACTTTAGCGTAATTGAGATATACATGGTCAATAGTGTGTGCACTCAAGGTTGATCAATTTGTGACCATGTATATCTCGCGCTCGAAAGTTTAGCCCTGTGATATTCCTGTTTTACCCCTGCCACATGAACGGAAAAGGGCTGCTTTGGTAACTCCATTGTTTTCCCCTCTTTGCCCCCAACATTCTTCCCCAGAGCCCCTCCCCTTCCCCTCCCTGACCGCCCCCCAACCACGGCAAGCCGCCGAATCTAGTCCTTCGCCGCAGCGGTGGACCTCACACCCCGACGAATCTACCTTCCGCACCTTGGAACCCCCAACTGCCAACTCACCACTTCACCGGAGCCGCTTCAACGACTGACTTGTACACTGCTCCAGATCTCCTTGACCGCCATCATGGTCCACCACACTGGATCTGCTTAACAGGCGCCCTCGTCCACCACAGTGTAGGCCCTTCACTGACTCCCTCGTCCGTCCCTTCGCTGGCCCTTCATACAAGCCCTCATCCGCCGCAACAGATCCGCCTCACCGAAAGCACTGTACAACGCGCCCGCCAAAGCCCTTGTCCACTGCACCGGACCCGCTCCATGGACGCCATATTCAACTCCGCCGGCCCTGCTTTACCAACGCCGCATCCTCATTAGGTTATTTCGATCTATACTCCTTTGGTTTTTCTCTTTATCGTGCAACTGTTCACTTACCACAGATGAGCTTTCTTGTATGTCGACAGGCGCCGCAACCGTAGCACCAGAGCCACTTCAACGACGGCGACAGCCGGCACAAACTCAACCGCAACACGAGCACCATCGACGATCCTTAGCTATCAAGTATGCCAACAATACCCATGCGCCGCCGAGAATCAGGTACTATTATCCAACAGCCGGCGCCTACGTTCACTTTCTTAGCATAAGCACCGCACCTTCGAATTTCTTCAGGACATCATTCAGTTTTTCATGAGACACGTTATTCTGCTTGCACCTTGTAGGGCCATACTTCTGGCAGTGAACATGTTACATGTGCTAAATGAAGGAAATATGCCCTAGAGGCAATAATAAAGTTATTATTTATTTCCTTATATCATGATAAATGTTTATTATTCATGCTAGAATTGTATTAACCGGAAACATAATACATGTGTGAATACATAGACAAACAAAGTGTCACTAGTATGCCTCTACTTGACTAGCTCGTTAATCAAAGATGGTTATGTTTCCTAACCATGAACAAAGAGTTGTTATTTGATTAACGGGATCACATCATTAAGTGAATGATCTGATTGACATGACCCATTCCATTAGCTTAGCACCCGATCGTTTAGTATGTTGCTATTGCTTTCTTCATGACTTATACATGTTCCTATGACTATGAGATTATGCAACTCCCGTTTTCCGGAGGAACACTTTGTGTGCTACCAAACGTCACAACGTAACTGGGTGATTATAAAGGAGCTCTACAAGTGTCTCCAAAGGTACATGTTGGGTTGGCGTACTTCGAGATTAGGATTTGTCACTCCGATTGTCGGAGAGGTATCTCTGGGCCCTCTCGGTAATGCACATCACTTAAGCCTTGCAAGCATTGCAACTAATGAGTTAGTTGCGGGATGATGTATTACAGAACGAGTAAAGAGACTTGCCGGTAACGAGATTGAACTAGGTATTGGAATACCGACGATCGAATCTCGGGCAAGTAACATACCGATGACAAAGGGAACAACGTATGTTGTTATGCGGTCTGAACGATAAAGATCTTCGTAGAATATGTAGGAGCCAATATGAGCATCCAGGTTCCGCTATTGGTTATTGACCGGAGACATGTCTCGGTCATGTCTACATTGTTCTTGAACCCGTAGGGTCCGCACGCTTAAGGTTACGATGACAGTTATATTATGAGTTTATGCATTTTGATGTACCGAAGTTTGTTCGGAGTCCCGGATGTGATCGCGGACATGACGAGGAGTCTCGAAATGGTCGAGACATAAATATTGATATATTGGAAGCCTATGTTTGGATATCGGAAGTGTTCCGGGTGAAATCGGGATTTACCGGAGTACCGGGAGGTTACCGGAACCCCCCCGGGAACTAGATGGGCCATAGTGGGCCTTAGTGGAAAAGAGAAGGGGCTGCCCAAAGTGGGCTGCGCGCCCCTCCCCTCCCTTGGTCTGAATAGGACAAGGAGAGGGGGCCGGCCACCCCCTCTCTCTTCCCCCCTCCGCGAATCCTATTCCAACTAGGATTGGGGGGGGGGTGAATCCTACTCCCAGAGGGAGTAGGACTCTCCTGGCGCGCCTCTCCTAGGCCGGCCGCACCCCCCTTTTAGTCCTTTATATACGGAGGCAGGGGCACCCCAGAAACACACAAGTTGATCCACATGATCTTATTCTTAGCCGTGTGCGGTGCCCCCTTCCACCATAGTCCTCGATAATATTGTAGCGGAGTTTAGGCGAAGCCCTGCTGCAGTAGTACATCAAGATCGTCACCACGCTGTCGTGCTGACGGAACTCTTCCCCGACACTTTGCTGGATCGGAGTCCGGGGATCATCATCGAGCTGAACGTGTGCTAGAACTCGGAGGTGCCGTAGTTTTGGTGCTTGATCGGTCGGGCCGTGAAGACGTACGACTACATCAACCAAACGCTTCCGTTGCGATCTATAAGGTACATAGATCATACTCTCCCCTCTCGTTGCTATGCATCACTCTGATCTTGCATCAGCGTAGGAATTTTTTTGAAATTACTACGAAACCCAACAGTGGCATCCGAGCCTAGGTTTTATATGTTGATGTTATATGCACGAGTAGAACACAAGTGAGTTGTGGGCGATATAAGTCATACTGCTTACCAGCATGTCATACTTTGGTTTGGTGGTATTGTTGGACGAAGCGGCCCGGACCAACATTACGCGTACGCTTACGCGAGACCGGTTCTCCCGACGTGCTTTGCACATAGGTGGCTTGCGGGTGACAGTTTCTCCAACTTTATTTGAACTGAGTGTGGCTACGCCCGGTCCTTGCGAAGGTTAAAATAGCACCAACTTGACAAACTATCGTTATGGTTTTGATGCGTAGGTAAGATTGGTTCTTGCTTAAGCCGGTAGCAGCCACGTAAAACTTGCAACAACAAAGTAGAGGACGTCTAACTTGTTTTTGCAGGGCATGTTGTGATGTGATATGGTCAAGACATGATGCTAAATTTTATTGTATGAGATGATCATGTTTTGTAACCGAGTTATCGGCAACTGGCAGGAGCCATATGGTTGTCGCTTTATTGTATGCAATGCAATCGCGCTGTAATGCTTTACTTTA
This sequence comes from Triticum urartu, assembly GCF_003073215.2. Classification (NCBI taxonomy): domain Eukaryota; kingdom Viridiplantae; phylum Streptophyta; class Magnoliopsida; order Poales; family Poaceae; genus Triticum; species Triticum urartu. The sequence continues at coordinate 301,445,597 of NC_053022.1, forward strand.
TCACTAAACGGTAGCGATAGTCGTGGAAGCACAAGCTTGGCAAGACGACAACGATGCTACGATGGAGATCAAGGTGTCGCGCCGGTGACGATGGTGATCACGACGGTGCTTCGGAGATGGAGATCACAAGCACAAGATGATGATGGCCATATCATATCACTTATATTGATTGCATGTGATGTTTATCCTTTATGCATCTTATCTTGCTTTGATTGACGGTAGCATTATAAGATGATCTCTCACTAATTATCAAGAAGTGTTCTCCCTGAGTATGCACCGTTGCGAAAGTTCTTCGTGCTGAGACACCACGTGATGATCGGGTGTGATAGGCTCTACGTTAAAATACAACAGGTGCAAAAAGCCAGTTTTGCACACGCAGAATACTCAGGTTAAACTTGACGAGCCTAGCATATGCAGATATGGCCTCGGAACACTGAGACCAAAAGGTCGAGTGTGAATCATATAGTAGATATGATCAACATAGTGATGTTCACCATTGAAAGCTACTCCATTTCACGTGTTGATCGGTTATGGTTTAGTTGATATGGATCACGTGATCACTTAGAGGATTAGAGGGATGTCTATCTAAGTGGGAGTTCTTTAAGTAAATTAACTGAACTTAAATTTATCATGAAACTTAGTACCTGATAAGTATCTTGCTTGTTTATGCTTGTTTGTAGATAGATGGCTCGTGCTGTTGTTCCGTTGAATTTTAATGCGTTCCTTGAGAAAGCAAAGTTGAAAGATGATGGTAGCAATTACATGGACTGGTCCGTAACTTGAGGATTATCCTCATTGCTGCACAGAAGAATTACGTCCTGGAAGCACCGCTGGGTGCCAGGCCTGCTGCAGATGCTGCTGACAACGTTAAGAACGTTTGGCAGAGTAAAGCTGATGACTACTCGATATTTCAGTGTGCCATGCTTTACGGCTTAGAACCGGGACTTCAACGACGTTTTGAACGTCATGGAGCATATGAGATGTTCCAGGAGTTGAAGTTAATATTTCAAGCAAATGCCCGGATTGAGAGATATGAAGTCTCCAATAAGTTCTATAGCTGCAAGATGGAGGAGAACAGTTCTGTCAGTGAGCATATACTCAAAATGTCTGGGTATAATAATCACTTGAGTCAATTGGAGTTAATCTTCTAGATTGATTGCGTCATTGACAGAGTTCCAATCACTGCCACCAAGCTACAAGAGCTTCGTGATGAACTATAATATGCAAGGGATGAATAAGAATATTCCCGAGCTCTTCGCAATGCTAAAAGCTGCGGAGGTAGAAATCAAAAAGGAGCATCAAGTGTTGATGGTCAACAAGAACACTAGTTTCAAGAAAAAGGGCAAAGGGAAGAAGAAGGGGAACTTCAAAAAGAACAGCAAGCAAGTTGCTGCTCAAGAGAAGAAACCCAAACCTGGACCTAAGCCTGAAACTGAGTGCTTCTACTGCAAGCAGACTGGTCACTGGAAGCGGAACTGCCTCAAGTATTTGGCGGATAAGAAGGATGGCAAGGTGAACAAAGGTATATGTGATATACATGTTATTGATGTGTACCTTACTAATGCTCGCAGTAGCACCTGGGTATTTGATACTGGTTCTGTTGCTAATATTTGCAACTCGAAACAGGGACTACGGATTAAGCGAAGATTGGCTAAGGACGAGGTGACGATGCGCGTGGGAAATGGTTCCAAAGTCGATGTGATCGCGTCGGCACGCTACCTCTACATCTACCTTCGGGATTAGTATTAGACCTAAATAATTGTTATTTGGTGCCAGCGTTAAGCATGAACATTATATCTGGATCTTGTTTGATGCGAGACGGTTATTCATTTAAATCAGAGAATAATGGTTGTTCTATTTATATGAGTAATATCTTTTATGGTCATGCACCCTTGAAGAGTGGTCTATCTTATTGAATCTCGATAGTAGTGAACACACATATTCATAATGTTGAAGCCAAAAGATGCAGAGTTGATAATGATAGTGCAACTTATTTGTGGCACTGCCGTTTAGGTCATATCGGTGTAAAGCGCATGAAGAAACTCCATACTGATGGACTTTTGGAACCACTTGATTATGAATCACTTGGTACTTGCGAACCGTGCCTCATGGGCAAGATGACTAAAACACCGTTCTCCGGTACTATGGAGAGAGCAACAGATTTGTTGGAAATCATACATACAGATGTATGTGGTCCAATGAATATTGAGGCTCGTGGCGGATATCGTTATTTTCTCACCTTCACAGATGACTTAAGCAGATATGGGTATATCTACTTAATGAAACATAAGTCTGAAACATTTGAAAAGTTCAAAGAATTTCAGAGTGAAGTTGAAAATCATCGTAACAAGAAAATAAAGTTTCTACGATCTGATCGTGGAGGAGAATATTTGAGTTACGAGTTTGGTGTACATTTGAAAAATTGTGGAATAGTTTCGCAACTCACGCCACCCGGAACACCACAGCGTAATGGTGTGTCCGAACATCGTAATCGTACTTTACTAGATATGGTGCGATCTATGATGTCTCTTACTGATTTACCGCTATCGTTTTGGGGATACGCTCTAGAGACGGCCGCATTCACGTTAAATAGGGCACCATCAAAATCCGTTGAGACGACGCCTTATGAACTGTGGTTTGGCAAGAAACCAAAGTTGTCGTTTCTGAAAGTTTGGGGCTGCGATGCTTATGTGAAAAAGCTTCAACCTGATAAGCTCGAACCCAAATCGGAGAAATGTGTCTTCATAGGATATCCAAAGGAGACTATTGGATACACCTTCTATCACAGATCCGAAGGCAAGACTTTTGTTGCTAAATTCGGAAACTTTCTAGAGAAGGAGTTTCTCTCGAAAGAAGTGAGTGGGAGGAAAGTAGAACTTGACGAGGTAACTGTACCTGCTCCCTTATTGGAAAGTAGTACATCACAGAAAACTGTTTCTGTGACACCTACACCAGTTAGTGAGGAAGCTAATGATGATGATCATGAAACTTCAGAACAAGATACTACTGAACCTCGTAGATCAACCAGAATAAGATCCGCACCAGAGTGGTACGGTAATCCCGTTCTGGAAGTCATGCTACTAGATCATGATGAACCTACGAACTATGAAGAAGCGATGGTGAGCCCAGATTCCTGTACTTAATATGCTTTAGTTTTGTCCTAAATATTACTGTACTTCCTAGATATCACTGCCTACTATTTTACTTCTTGCATGCTATATTTATGATAATGGTGTTGTTTTGATGCCACCTGTTGGTTCCATCAGACTGCTTCATGTTCTCTATGCTTAATTACACATCACAAACTAGCATGTGGTTTCGCTAGTTTTTGTTCGTTTTACGCTACATTTTCTGATGCTAGCTATTACATCACTGCTATGAGCCTCTGTTCATTACTTTTTTGTGTGTTCTTGATCTTCCCAAGTAGCATGACTAATTTGATGCCTCTATTAATTATGGAGCTGCTAACCCCATCAAGCAAAATATTTGTTCTTTTGGGGCTGGCACCTCGAACAAGCATAAAAATAGAGGGAAGCAGATATATTGTCGTGTATGCACACACCCTTCTTTCATTAGTTTAGATGAACCATTGATGATCAATTTGAACTAGTGCATGCGATTAAAATTAATTTTACCTAAATAGAGGGTGCAGAATAAACTACAACAAGTAGATTTGCAACCACGGGGTGCTGACGATATCTTCAAAGAACATTGCAGCAGCAGCGAGGCTTCACAACAACATATGGTAAGCCAGTGTGTTTTAGTACATGTGAAATGTAATGCATGTGGGCTGCTTTCTTGGCTTGTGCCCTCAACCTGTAATCCTACAGAATAACAAATAGTTCGGTTGTCTTCTTTGCTGTATTGCTTGATTCAAATGATTGTTTGTTACTTGTTATGCTATACCTGAGTTGGCCAATATGTCAGCAGTGCCTGCTGTACTATCATAAAGAAATGCATGCCTAGTTCATTTGAGTCCTTAACTTTTCCTCTGAACTTCATCACAAGACTGTCTTCGTAGTTTATATGAGGCCACACTGTTAAGTGCTTTCTCAGATTATTTCAACTGCTTAGATGCCTTGGCAACTTAAATATAGCGGTGGTACACTCCCTTTCAACTAGGGATGTCAACTAGGTTCCGTTTAATCCCGATTGAAGTCCACTAGTGGTATGATAGTTCAAAAGAGTTTTTGTTTTTTGAGGAAAATGAACCAGGGAGCTAGCAAAAACTAACTAGATGGGACTGGCGGATGTCGTTTATTTGCCACTTACATCCCTAGTTTCATCTTACCATTTTAATTTCTTTTCGGCTGATGCTGCTTCGAACCATTTAAATATAGCTTTCCATGCTCGGCAATATTTCGTATGTCGTTTACCATGTAAGCTTACTGCCTGGATCATGCGATAACTATCTCTTACTTATGTCCAGCGGAAACCTTTCAGGATGCCGTTCACACTAGGATACAATGTACAACCCTAGAATCTATTTGTGGAAGCAGTGTGCCATCCATGTTACCAGATGGTAGCAATTCAGAGGCAACGCCACTGGAGAGCAGTCTGAGCACAGATATTATAGTTCTTGAGGCTCTACTAGAGGCAGAAAGAGATGGTGTGGCTGCCATGAATGAGGTAATCTCGATCTTGAAGCTGGAAATTATGCAATTAGCTGCACGCATTATGCAAGCAACCCAAGAATTGGAGGAAGTAAGAATGTTGCATTTGAAGACGGAGGAGGTCCTACTGCTTCTGCTATCTAAAGCCCAGCATAATCCCAGTTCTTCTTTAGATAGCAGTTGAAATTGTCATTAGATTATTGTACTTGCATGTTGTGTCATGTCTCTGAATGGATTATGTTGTAAGACCCCCTATGTTGTCCATGTGTTGTAATGATCCAAATTTTTTAGGCGAGGTAATCCTCAGTACTTGTATGATTGACATAAGGTGAACTGTTTTTCGTGTGAGCATATTGTATTGGATGAAATAATTGTTTGACTCAAAGTGTATCCAACCTAGTGAATTCTAAGATCATGACATTTCTAAATCATAATCATATATAAAGGTGGAATAAATCTTTGTTGTGGTTTTGAAGAAATAAATAACAAAACGTAGAATTATCTGTGGATATTCATAATCGAATAAAAATTGGATTTGGATTTAGTTGCCAGTGCCCAGGGAAAACGTGAATGCTAATTCTCCCAAGTTTTAAACGAAGCGGCTAAACACCCACTATCATTTGTGGGCTGCCCGAAGCAAGTGTTTGCGATATGGAAATTACTGTCTACCCCTGACACTTGACATCCTTATCGATCGGATTTACACTGCTATCGATAGGGGTAGACTAGTAATTAACTTCAATCAGATGTGAGACGACGGCCTCTGAGCCCATTCAGACACGGTGGGTGCCAAACGTGGGCGGCAAGGCACATTTGATTCAAGCTCGTCCGAAAGACATGTGTCTCTCCCTCCATTTCCCCATTCATCCACGGTGGGCGGCAAAACAAACTCTCGTCGTCCGAAATCGATGTAGGCTAATATTTTAAATAGGGGCAAATGTGTAACTTCCCTCAGACGTGTCACAACCGCCCTACCTGTCAGCCCCGTTCATACACCGTGGGTGCCAAACGTGGGTGGCAAAACACCCTCTCCTCGCCCGAATCATTACCGGCAAATATTTGGGAGATGCGAGATTACCGTCCTATCCCCAACCGATGTGATGTCCGAAATTTTAAACGGGTCATAAGTTCGTAACTTTCCCACATTTCAGACAAGCGCGTCCCAAAGTTTGAGATCCCCCCCTCCCCCTCCATTTCCCCATTCATACACCGTCGGTGCCACGACAACCTCCCCACTGCAGCCAGCGTCCTCCATCCGCCACCCCATCCTCCACCTTGCCGAAGCCGCTACCCCTACCCCATCGTCCACTTCAAGAGATGGACGTCTCTCACCCACGACGCCGGACCAGGATCCTTTCATCGTGTCGTCTTGCTTCCTCAGCACCATCGTCCACTTTTCTGTTGCCGCTCCTACGACCGCCTCGTCCACGGCAACAGGATTTATCCCCCAACCCGGCCGTCTTCCATCTAAAGTCTTCTTCCCTGCTGCCGACAGCCATCACACCCGCAGCACCCTCAACATATCAGCAGGGGCCTACACGGCGTCGCAAGAGAGGTGGTACTCTTCCATATGTGCTTAAGTTATTGATCTCACCCGGAAAATAGATCTTAAATTGTTTACTGTACTTTTCTTGTCCGTACCAATTCATAGTGGCTAGTTGAATGCAAACATTGGTTGCGAAGTAGCTTTATCCGGTTTGCACCTTCAGATCCGTCATGTCACGGTCACTATACTCATAAAGCTTATGGTTTCCCCCCTTTATATTCACTACCATCATCGTAGGTGCTTCCCTGCTTCGTGTCGTGCTAGCACTGCTCCTCAAGACCTCAACACATCAAGCGAAACAACATGCCACTCATAATTCCAAAGCTTACATGTTGAAATACGAATCTGATATGATGCTGATATTACTAAAACAGAGAACGTTTAATTGGTCACCTAATGTTCCTATATTTGTTTTGAAAAGCATGTGCGCCACCCACTGGTCTAGCTAGTTCCACTTTCCTGATTTTACTCTTGATGCTTAGGGTTTTCCCCTTTTATCTACTCTACTATGATCTGCGTAGGTGCTTTCTGTCATACTAGCATTACTCCACCCTTCAAGCTAAACAACACCACTCAAAATTCCAAAGCTTAGTTGTTCAAATATGATTGTGATATGATACTGATATTAGTTAACAGACACATATAATTGGTTAGCTAAAGGTCCCACTTGAGTTTCCAAATGCATGTCGCGACATATAGAGAGACAGCAGAATTGCATTTCTTTGTCACTTGTTGACTGTACTTTCTTGTTCATACCAAATCTTAGTTGTTATTTCAAAGCAAATATCGGTTGCTAACTACCCTTTGCGTGGTTTGCAGCTTCAGATCTGCCATCCCACTGCCACGGTCAACACTATACTCATCATGCTTACGGTGTCCCCATTTTATGATGACCACGATCAGCCTACGTGGTTCGTGTCATAATAGCACTGCTCCACCCATCGATCTAAACAAGCTTAGTTGTACAAATTCAAATATGATATTATGCTGATATTAGTAAAACTGAGAGATGTTTAATTGGTTAGCTAAATGTTCCTACTTTAGTTTCGAAATGCATGTGAGCCACATATGGAGAGGCAGCAAGGAATATTATTTCTCTCTGCGCTCTGGTTCATCATGGGTGGCCAACCGACATTGTATAGAAAGACTTGTAGTATCTTCAATCTGCTTGCTCTTCTGCTCTTCTTTAAGATGATCCTCTTCTCTTACGGTCGACTGGCCAGGTCGAGTTATTCTCCCTTAGTATATTTTGAATCTGTCAGGTCAGGTCGACTTGTTCTTCTTTACTATATGTTGAAGTTGTCATCTGTGAAGTATCATCACTTCTGGAGCTCTCATATTTTGAGTAGTAGGCCACATTATATTAATGCACACACCAAATTACAGCATGCATGGCACCTCTTAGAAGAATTGTAGAGATATCACAAAGGGGTTTATAGGGAGGAAGTATTGGATTAGAATAACTTCTGCATTACAAAGATAATCTCACTTGTTTTTATGTTTTCATGCATGTCAGGTATTGAACATTATCAAAATGAATATGAGTTTGGGCGCATGAGAGGAATATTGCGGAATGATCCACTGGCTAACAAACTTGGCATGGTGGAGGATGGCCTATCTTATTCACCCATCAAGGTGCGTGCTCTAACTTGGCAAGGTTGTATTGGTCGCACATATTTTGCATCTGACCTCTTGCATTACTTCGACTTTGTTACACCATCTGCTTCGTTTAAGCATCATATATGAGTATATGCCATACCTATCCATTTTCTGTACCTATTCCATGTGTCGTCATACTATGTTTTTCCAGTCAAATGTTGTTCTTTCGTAATAGATGTCCAAAAGGAAGAGGGTGATTACAGATCCTCAAGGAGTACAAACTAGGTATTTGGAAAAGGTAGTGATACCTGTTAAATCAGATGGATCAGCAGCCACAGAAAACACAGGCCCAACTGTAACAGACTTTACCCCTACTCCAGTGGCCAAACCCCTATTAGAACTGCGGACAGCCCAGCGTCAGGTACTGTCTATGATATCAATTCAAAATTTGAACTCCTAAATTTCTGCATGTGCCTTACCTTCTCTCTTGTATGAAAACTAATTTCAGATGAATCTCCTTGCTCAAAGGATCATAGGATCTCATGACAATACTGGGCTCTGCATTGCTCTTGTCAGTACCTCTTGCCCTTTGTCAGCATACTTACACTCATTGCTGTTTGATTTTGTAGTATCACTGTAAATGTTCGCTTCTTTATCCTTCCTTTGCTTGAAATTATAAGATCTATATTTACTCTTAGATAAATGTAGAATTAACACAATGGTTATGAAGTTTTGGATTGCTCATGTAAGTACCTGTTGTCATGTACTCCCTCTGTATCGAATTAATTGTTGATCAATTGGATGTATTTAGAACTTAATAGTGCTAGATACATCCATTTGAGCGACAACTAATAACGAACGGTGGTGGTATTACTATACATGCATCGTGAGATAGTTGATTGTCTAGCATTACTCTGCATCTTATCTGCCCTGCCCCCCACTTTCTCCAAATTATCATATCTACATTTACTCTTACCAAAATGTTGAATGAAGCCAATGCCACTGCACACGTTGATGTCTGCATTCCTCTTGTCAGTACCTTTTGCCTTGTAACGCTGTACTTAATTAATTGCTATTTGATTATGTATCGTCAGTCTGCACCTGAGCTTCATTATCCTCTATTTCTTCCAATATTATTTGATCTATATATATTATTTGCAAAATGTAGAATAATGGCAACGCTTATAAAGAATTTTCTTTGGGGAATTTATTGAATTATCTTTCCATCAACATGAAGAAGGGCTTTGTCCAGCCCGTGTTAACATGTAATGTAAGTTCATCCTTCTCAAGCCTTCAAACTTTGTTCTAGTATAGATTTGGATAGGCATCATTTCCTCCATTGCTATTTACATCTGATTGGATGTTTGCAACAACTACCAGTTTTAAATTGTTGTTGTAAAAACATGTTCCTTATGCAAAACAGATCCATTTATTTGCTTATATAATTGTGAAATCTATTACGTGTCTCCTTGTTTCTCTTTTAGAGTCGTATCTCTTATGCCAGGCAGAACTTTAGGAAAGATAGTGAGCCAAACCATCTTGAGGACAGCGAGATGACCCCAAGGTCATGTCTTGATGAAGACAGTGAGTTGAAGCTACTCACCGGCAGGTGTGAGACAACCTCTGTGTAGTCGCTGCCTCAATCAGTTCGACTTCTTCAGTCTCAACTTAAAGCGGAAATGCTTGCTTAAGCTCAGCTCCGACTTGAAGCCAAAGATGTAATGAAGATGTCAGGGGACTGCCTTGCGCACTATGGTGCCATACAGCTAGGGACGAAGCATCTATCGTTGACATAACTGAGGTCTCATCAGCTTGTTCGGCTGCTTGCGGGGCCCGAGCTTGCCAGGTCTATTACCTTCTAAAGTTCTCTCAGTTTTGTATATTCTTTTGTCGGCGCGTTTATATGCACTAGTGGCGACCTTTGATGCCCAGTGTATGTAATACGCGGTCATGTTGCGCTTTATTATCACCGGGTAGCGAACTTTGATTCCTAATATGCGGTAATTTCTTTGTTGTATAGTCTAGGTTTATTCTTTGGTCGGTATGCTGTAATTTAGGCTAGAAGGTTCAGTGGATCTCAGTGTTGTCGGTCTTCAGGCCAACTCGTTACTCATATGGGCCAAAACGTGGGCCTATAATCATCTTGGGCCATTAGCAGGTCTAAACCTATAGTAGTTTCCCGCCTTTAACATGCCATGGGCTACATATTTACTGTAGTGACACCGGGCTTCCTACGGGCTATAGAAACAATGGGCCTTCTATGGTCCGTATCATCAATGGGCCTTAGACGGGTTGTATGATCGATTGGCCAAACATGGGCCAAAAACAGACCGCATTATGGCCGTAAATGAGCTAGAGTTGGAGTCGTCCGTTCATGGGCTGACCATAACGGGCTGTCATTAATATGCAGTATTTGATGACGCTATGAAAAGGGCCCAACGTATTAACGGGCCACAAACGGGCCGGCTGTAACCATGGGCTGAATTAGGCCCACAAGCAGAAAATGGCAGTAACGGGCTGTAAGTAACCGAATGCTGGAAATGAGCCCAAGAATAAATTGGCCCTGAGAAGGCCGAAAGATAACATGGGCTGCAAACGGCCCAATAGATTAATGGGCCGTTAATGGGTATAAAGTGATACACTGTTCATTATGGCCCAGTTTCACCACGGGCCGTTAATGGGCCAAGAGTTACAAAGGGCCTCATCTGGGCCGAAAGACATCATGGGCCATACATGGGACGAAACTTAAAATGGGCTGGAATCATATTGGACGACCCATATGACGCTACTGGGCCTAATTCGGATAGGTCGTAACGGGCCCTGGGTTAGCGGGCTATAAATGGGCTATATGCGAACATGCCGTTAACAGGCTTTCCGTGGGCCGGCCCGCCACCTTTTGACCAAGTCAAACGGGCCGGCCTTTTCACAGGAATGGGCCTCTGTTGGGCCATGCCACATGTCGACGTATCATAGGCGCCTTCTGTCCAATGAGTGGATGACATCTGTCCCAACGGTGAGCCGACACGTGTTTCCTCCAGCCAATGATGATTTTACATGTGGAAAGTCCCCATTGGTCGGGGCTGTTAGCGGGTTATCAGATCCAAAACCGGACCCGATAGCTTAACGGCGTTCCGTTACGGTGGATGCCACGTGTCGGTCAACCTCGATGAAAGCACTTCAGTGACGCGCGATTTATCGTCATGGAAGTGGACACTTCCGTGATGATAATTTTGGTAATGTCATGGAACACTTCTACGACAGCACAGGTATGACTATCTTGATTCTATCATAAAATTGTCATGGATGTCATGCATGACAAAAAATGCGACCTACTGTGACAAACACGTATCATCACAGAAGTGTATTTTTTTGTAGTGCACCCTTGCGGATGCTAATCTCCGTTTGGAGCGGTGTGGTGGCACAATGCTCCCCAGGATGCCACTAGGGCCACCGTAATCTCCTCACACCCACACACAATGCAAGATGCCATGATTCCACTAAGGAACCCTTGAGGGCGGTCACCAAACCCGTAGAAATGGCAACCCTTGGGGGCGGTCACCGAACCCATACACTTTGGCAACCCTTGGGGGCGGTCACCGGAACCCGTCAAATTGCTCGGGGTGATCTCCACAACCTAATTGGAGACCCCGACGCTTGCCCGGATCTTTACACCACAATGATTGAGCTCTGAACACCACCAACCGTCTAGGGAGCCCAAGCACCCAAGAGGAACAAGCTCAAGGGTACCAGACACCCAAGAGTAATAAGCTTCTCAACTTGTAACTTCCACGTATCACCATGAAGAACTCAAACCGATGCACCAAATGCAATGGCAAGGGCACACGAAGTGCCCAAGTCCATCTCTCCCAAATCCCACCAAAGCAACTAATGCTTGGGAGGGAAATGAGAGGAAGAACAAGAAGGAGAACACCAAGAACTCCAAGATCTAGATCCAAGGGATTCCCCTCACGTAGAGGAGAAATTGATTGGTGGAAATGTGGATTTAGATCTCCTCTCTCTTTTCCCCCCAAAACTAGCAAGAATCCATGGAGGGATTGAGAGATATCAAGCTCGAAGAAGGTCAACAATGGGGGAAGAACACGAGCTCAAAGGATAAGTTCATTGGCGAAGAAGACCCCCTTTTATAGGTGGGGAAAAAATCCAACCATTATGCTCACAGCCCAAACAGAGCGGTAATACTACTCGACCGCACGGTACTACCGCTAGGAGTAGCGGTACTACCTCAAAGGGTAGCGGTACTACTGCTTGCGAGCGGTACTAGAAAAATACATCTGTGCCTACCACCGCTGGACTTAAGACGAGTTTTTGGTCCAGAGCGAAAGTAGCCACGGAAGTAGCCGCGGTAGTACCGCTCCCAAGAGCGGTTTTTAAAAATAACATCCCCTCCAAGCGGTAGTACTGCTGCCATGAGCAGTAGTACCGCTGCAGTCTTTTTAAGGACACCAAAACTGATACAACTTCTGCAAACGGACTCCGAATTCAACGAAACCAAGTTTGTTGGAAAGCTAGCGACAAGGGCTAACACAATCTTGATATAAATAACAATAAGAAGGAAATTAGAAAAGGCACATAAGAAAATGGTGAGAACCCTTCCTCGAATAAGACTGGTAAAACCTCCAACACTGAAAGCACAATAGAAGAAGCATGTGAACTCCGTTTTCGATGAACTCCAGCTTGTCAAGAACATGACCATAAGCTCCAAATCTCACAAGGAGAAAACCAAACAAGAACCAAGAAAGATGATGCAAGCATGCAATGGTTTGAGCTCTCTACGAATGATACGATCGAGCTACTCACTTGAGAGCCCCCTTGATAGTACGCCAATCGATCCTATAACCCGGTCTCCAAACTACCACCATGAGACCGGTAAAATATAGAATCTATCAAGGGAAAACATTTGCCTTGCATGAAGTCCACTTGATCTAGATGATGATGATTCCCTCAAGTTGGACCACCTTTCGTGATTGCGTTGGCTCGATGAAGGCTAGTTGATTGCTCCCCCATGCTCCACTATGGGCGAGTCACTCTTCGGCACACTGATACGTCTACAACGTATCTATAATTTTTTATTGTTCCATGCTATTATATTATCAACCTTGGATGCTTTATATGCATTTATATGCTATTTTATATGATTTTTGGGACTAACCTATTAACCTAGAGCCCAGTGTCAGTTTCTGTTTTTTCCTTGTTTTTGAGTATCACAGAAAAGGAAAACCAAACAGAGTCCAATTGACCTGAAATTTCACGGAGATTGTTTTTGGACCAGAAGAAGTTCAGAGAGTACCGGAGATGGACCAGAGGAGTCCCGAGGCCACCACGAGGGTGGGGGCGCGCCCTACCCCCTAGGCGCGCCCCCTATCTCGTGGCCGCCTCGGGGACCCCCCTGACTTGTTCCGGACTCCAACACCTCTTATATATACCCAAACTTCCAGAAAGAAACCTAGATGGGAATTCCACCGCCGCAAGCCTCTGTAGCCACCAAAAACCAATCGGGACCCTGTTTCGGCACCCTGCCGGAGGGGGGATCCCTCACCGGTGGCCATCTTCATCATCCCGGTGCTCTCCACGACGAGGAGGGAGTAGTTCACCCTCGGGGCTGAGGGTATGTACCAGTAGCTATGTGTTTGATCTCTCTCTCTCTCTCTCGTGCTCTTGATTCGGCACGATCTTGATGCATCGCGAGCTTTGCTATTATAGTTGGATCTTATGATGTTTCTCCCCCTCTACTCTCTTGTAATGGATTGAGTTTTCCCTTTGAAATTATCTTATCGGATTGAGTATTTAAGGATTTGAGAACACTTGATGTATGTCTTGCATGTGCTTATCTGTGGTGACAATCGGATATTCACGTGATCCACTTGATGTATGTTTTGGTGATCAACTTACGAGTTCCGTGACCTCGTGAACTTATGCATAGGGGTTGGCACATGTTTTTATCTTGACTCTCCGGTAGAAACTTTGGGTCACTCTTTGAAGTTCTTTGTGTTGGTTGAATAGATGAATCTAAGATTGTGTGATGCATATCGTATAATCATACCCACGGATACTTGAGGTGACATTGGAGTATCTAGGTGACATTAGGGTTTTGGTTGATTTTTGTCTTAAGGTGTTATTCTAGTACGAACTCTAGGATAGATTGAATGGAAAGAATAGCTTCGTGTTATTTTACTACAGACTCTTGAATAGATGGATCAGAAAGGATAACTTTGAGGTGGTTTCGTACCCTACAATAATCTCTTCGTTTGTTCTCCGCTATTAGTGACTTTGGAGTGACTCTTTGTTGCATGTTGAGGGATAGTTATATGATCCAATTATGTTATTATTGTTGAGGGAACTTGCACTAGTGAAAGTATGAACCCTGGGCCTTGTTTCCTAGCATTGCAACACTGTTTACGCTCACTTTTACCACTTGCTACCTTGCTGTTTTTATATTTTCAGATTACAAAAACCTATATATACCATCCATATTGCACTTGTATCACCATCTCTTCGCTAAACTAGTGCACCTATACAATTTACCATTGCATTGGGTGTGTTGGGGAGACAAGAGACTCTTTGTTATTTGGTTGCAGGGTTGTTGGAGAGATACCATCTTCATCCTATGCCTCCCACGGATTGATAAACCTTAGGTCATCCACTTGAGGAAAATTTGCTACTGTCCTACAAACCTCTGCATTTTGAGGCCCAACAACGTCTACAAGAAGAAGTTTGTGTAGTTGACATCACACACATTCACAAGTCCATTGTCACCATAATGGATGGCAAGCTACAAGCACGATTTCTTCGTGATGCTCCACTTGAACTTGCACAACACAACCTTGATTCGATGTCATCCTCCATGGGTTGTATGTGATCCTCCTCTTGGCGCAAGCCCATGGAAGCAAACCTAACCCCACACATAACTCTCACAAAGATCATGGGTTATTACACAAAGTGCAATGGACAATGCTTACCAAACCGTGAGATCACTTGATCCCACTCGGTGTATCTTCTACGCTTTGTGTGATGATAAACTTGAATCACTCTCTGTACTTAGTCTTGATCAACCTTGACTCTTTCGAACTCTCTTCATTTGGATGATGTCTTGAAGGTAAACATGAATGATCAGACAATCTTCTTCTTCAAGACATGCTTGCAATAAGCTCAATACTCACATGACCAATCTTAGGATAATTCCTTAATAGCACCTTGGTCAACACATAAACTCCTTCAAAACAACACATGAACTTCAAGAAATGCCTATGGACAAATCCTTCAAATATAGCTCAATGCAACCATTAATCCATAGAGAATGTCATCAATTACCAAAACCACACATGGGGGCACCGCGTGTCCTTTCAATCTCCCTCGTTTTGGTAATTGATGACAATCACTTTCAAGAGTGTTTATATAAGGAATTATGCATCACCATGCAATGCAACAACCAATGATGCATGGGTATGAGATGCAAATGCTTAGGAACAAAACCAAAGCAAGAATAAAATCTGAAAACTTCTCCACAAAACTCTCTGAAACTTCTCCCCCATTGGCATCGATTATCAAAATGTGCGAAAAGCTTAGAAGGCCAATATAAAAAGTGTTCCTCCATAAGTTGTGTATTTCTCAACAAAAGAGTGGAATGCAATACACAAATCCAAAGGTAAATACTTGGAGGAAGAAAAACTATATCGAGGCACAAAGATATCTAAAGAATGATATGCCACGAAGACATAACAAAGAGAGACACACGCAATCAAGCAATCAAAAGATATCAATTGAAGCAAGCAATTGATACGTCTCCAACGTATCTATAATTTTTGATTGTTCCATGCTATTATATTATCCATCGAAGATGTTTTATATGCATTTATATGGTATTTTATATGATATTTGGGACTAACCTATTAACCTAGAGCCCAGTGATAGTTTCTGTTTTTTCCTTGTTTTTGAGTTTACAGAAAAAGGAATACCAAACGGAGTCCAATTGACGTGCCAATTTTCAATGATTTTTTATGGACCAAAAGAAGCACTCAGAGTAAAAGAGTTGGGCCAGAAGTGTCCCAGGCCGTCCACGAGGGTGGGGGGTGCGCCCTACCCCCCGGGCATGCCGCCCTATCTCGTGGACGACTTGGGCACCTCCTTGACTTGTTCCCAACGCAAAAAATTCATATAAATACTGAAACCTCCATAAAATAACCTAGAACGGGAGTTCTGTCGCTGCAAGCCTCCGTCGCCACCGAAAACCAATCTAGACCTGTTCCAGCACCCTACCGAAGGGGGGAATCCCTCTCCGGTGGACATCTTCATCATCCCGACGCTCTCCATGATGAGGAGGCAGTAGTTCACCCTCGGGGCTGAGGGTATGTACCAGTAGCTATGTGTTTGATCTCTCTCTCATGTTCTTGATTCGGCACATTCTCGATGTATCACGAGCTTTGCTATCATAGTTGGATCTTATGATGTTTCTCCCCCTCTACTCTCTTGTAATGGATTGAGTTTTCCCTTTGAAGTTACCTTATCGGATTGAGTCTTTAAGGATTTGACAACACTTGATGTATGTCTTGCGTGTGCTTGTCTGTGGTGACAATGGGATATTCATGTGATCCACTTGATGTATGTTTTGGTGATCAACTTGTGAGTTCCGTGACCTCGTGAACTTATGCATAGGGGTTGGCACACGTGTTCATCTTGACTCTTTGGTAGAAACTTTGGGGCACTCTTTGAAGTTCTTTTTGTTGGTTGAATAGATGAATCTGAGATTGTGTGATGCATATCGTATAATTATACCCACGGATACTTGAGGTGACATTGGAGTATCTAGGTGACATTAGGGTTTTGGTTGATTTGTCTCTTAAGGTCTTATTCTAGTACAATCTCTAGGATAGATTGAACGGAAAGAATAGCTTCGTGTTATTTTGCTACGGACTCTTGAATAGATCTATCAGAAAGGATAACTTTGAGGTGGTTTCATACCCTACAATAATCTCTTCGTTTGTTCTCCGCAATTAGTGACTTTGGAGTTACTCTTTGTTGCATGTTGAGGGATTGTTATATGATCCAATTATGTTATTATTGGTGAGAGAATTTGCACAAGTGAAAGTATGAACCCCAGGCCTTGTTTCAATGCATTGAAGTACCATTTTCACTCACTTTTATCGTTAGTTACCTTGCTGTTTTTATATTTTCAGATTACAAAAATCTATATCTACCATTCATATTGCACTTGTATCACCATCTTTTCGCCGAACTAGCGCACCTATACAATTTACCATTGTATTGGGTGTGTTGGGGACATAAGTGACTCTTTGTTATTTGGTTGCAGGGTTGTTTGAGAGAGACCGTCTTCATCCTACGCCTCCCATGGATTGATAAACCTTAGGTGATCCGCTTGAGGGAAATTTGTTGTTGTCCTACAAACCTCTGCAATTGGAGGCCCAACAACGTCTACAAGAAGAAGGTTGTGTAGTAGACATCAAGCTCTTTTCTGGCACCGTTGCCGGGGAGGTTAGCGCTTGAAGGTATATCTTTAGATCTTGCAATTGAATCTTTTTGTTCCTTGTTTTATCACTAGTTTAGTCTATAAAAGAAAAATACAAAAAAATGGAATTGAGGGTGCCTCATATGCTTTATCTTTTTTATTCTTTCGTGAAAATAAGGATTCCGATAATTGTGCCAAAGTGTTAGAAGAAGAATGCATTAAAATGTTTGGCACTAAATATTTGAATGATGAGCATGATTGCAATGTTGTTAGTATGAATTCTTTGAATACCCATGATGCTAATGATATGCAAAGCCACAAGCTTGGGGATGCTATGTTTGATGAAGATGATATTTTCTCTCCCTCAAGTTTTGATGTGCAACTTTATTATGATGAAAGCATGCCTCCTATATATGATGATTATTGTGATGACACGTATGCTATAACGAACAATGATAACCATGAAACTTGTCATCTTGATTTTAATTTTCAATAGGATTATGCCTCACATGATAGTTATTTTGTTGAGTTTTCCCCACTACTATTCATGAGAAGAAATTTGCTTATGTGGAGAGTAATAAAAATTCTATGCTTGTAGATCATGAATAGAATGCTTTATGGGATAGTTATATTGTTGAATTCATTCATGATGCTACTGAAAATTATTATGAGGGAGGAATATATGCTTGTGGGAATTGCAATAATATCAAGTTTCCTCTCTATGTGCTTAAAGTTTTGAAGTTATGCTTGTTTTGCTTTCCTATGCTAGTTGATTCTTGTTCCCATAAATTGTTTTCTCACAAAATCACTATGCATAGGAAGTGGGTTATACTTAAATGTGCTAGTCATATTCTTCATGATGCTCCCATTATGTTTCAATTCCTATTTTTATATGAGCATCATTGAAATCATCATGCCTAGCTAGAAAGGCATTAAAGAAAAGCTCTTGTTGGGAGACAACCCAACATTTATACCTACTGTTTTTGTGTGTTCAAATGATTATGCTACTGCAGTAATCATGTTTTATAGCTTTTGTTTCAATAAAGTGCCAAGTAAGACCATTGGGATGGCTTACGGTGATAGTTGATTTGATCTTGCTGAAAAACAGAAACTTTTGTGCCCAGGAGATTAGTTTTCATTTTTAACCTAAGCGCGATAAAATACTGATTACTTTTTTAGAGGATTAATAAACAAATTTCCTAGGACTTCCTAATTTCTCAGGATTTTTGGAGTTAATTAAGTATTCTAAATCTCCAGATTACTACAGACTATACTATTTTTGATAGATTCTGTTTTCATTGTGTTGTTTGCTTATTTTGATGAATCTATGAGTAGTATCAGAGGGTATGAACCATAGAGAAGTTGGAATACAGTACATATTACACCAATATGAATTTATAATGAGTTCACAATAGTACCTAAGTGTTGATTTATTTTCTTATACTAACAGAGCTTACAAGTTTTCTGTTAAGTTTTGTGTTGTGAAGTTTTCATGTTTTGGGTAAAGATTCGATGGACTATGGAATAAGGAGTGGAAAGAGCCTAAGCTTGGGGATGCCCAAGGCACCCAAAGTAATATTCAAGGAAAAACCAAGAGCCTAAGCTTGGGGATGCCCCAGATGGCATCCCCTCTTTCGTCTTCGTTCGTTGGTAACTTTACTTGGAGCTATATTTTTATTCGCCACATGATATGTGTTTTGCTTGGAGCGTCATTTTATTTTGTTTTGCTTGTTGTTTGAATAAAATACCAAGATTTTGAAGAAATTAATGAACTATCATGCTTCACTTATATTATTTTGAGAGTCTTTTAGAATAGCATGGTAATTTCCTTTGGTTATAAAATTAGTCCTAATATGATGGGCATTCAAGATGGGTATAATAAAACTTTCATATAGAGTGCATCGAATACTATGAGAAGTTTGATACTTGATGATTGTTTTGAGATATTAAGATGTTGATATTAGAGTCGTGCTAGTTGAGTAATTGTGAAATTTAGAAATACTTGTGTTGAGGTTTGCATGTCTCGTAGCATGCACGTATGGTAACCATTGTGTGACAAATTTGAAGCATGATGTGTTTCTTTGATTGCCTTCCTTGTGAGTGGCGGTCGGGGACGAGCGATGGTCTTTTCCTACCAATCTATCCCCCTAGGAGCATGCCCGTAGTGCTTGGTTTTGATGACTTGTAGATTTTTGCAATAAGTATGTGAGTTCTTTATGACTAATGTTGAGTCCATGGATTATACGCACTCTCACCCTTCCATCATTGCTAGCCTCTTTGGTACCGTGCATTGCCCTTTCTCACCTCGAGAGTTGGTGCAAACTTCGCCGGTGCATCCAAACCCCATGATATGATACGCTCTATCACACATAAGCCTCCTTATATCTTCCTCAAAATAGCCACCATACCTACCTATTATGGCATTTCCATAGCCATTCCGAGATATATTGCTATGCAACTTTCCACCATTCCGTCTATTATGACACGCTCCATCATTGCCATATTGCCTTGGATGATCATGTGGTTGACATTGTATTTGTGGCAAAGCCAACGATCATAATTCTTTCATACATGTCACTCTTGATTCATATGCCGGTACACCGCCGAAGGCATTCATATTGAGTCATATTTTGTTCTAAGTATCGAGTTGTAATTCTTGAGTTGTAAGTAAATAAAAGTGTGGTGATCTTCATTATTAGATCATTGTCCCATGTGAGGAAATAAAAAAGGGAGAAAGGCCAAAAAAAGAGAAGTCCCAAAAAAACAAAAAAGGCAAAAAAACAAAAAAAGAGAGAAGGGGCAATGCTACTATCCTTCTCCACACTTGTGCTTCAAAGTAGCACCATGATCTTCATGATAGAGAGTCTCTTATTTTGTCACTTTCATATACTAGTGGGAAATTTTTATTATAGAACTTGGCTTCTATATTCCAACGATGGGCTTCCTCAAATGCCCTACGTCTTCGTGAGCAAGCAAGTTGGATGCACACCCACTTAGTTTCTTTTGTTGAGCTTTCATACATTTATAGCTCTAGTGCATCCGTTGCATGGCAATCCCTACTCCTCGCATTAACATGAATTGATGGGCATCTCCATAGCCCGCTGATTAGCCACGTCAATGTGAGACTTTCTCCTTTTTTGTCTTCTCCACACAACCTCCATCATCATATTCTGTTCCACCTATAGTGCTATGTCCATGGCTTGCGCTCATGTATTGCGTGAAAGTTGAAAAAGTTTGAGAATACTAAAGTATGAAACAATTGCTTGGCTTGTAATCGGGGTTGTGCATGATGGGAGCATTTTGTGTGTCAAAAATGAAGCATGGCGAAACTATATGATTTTGTAGGGATGAGCTTTCCTTGGATATGTTATTTTGAGACGACATAATTGCTTGGTTAGTATGCTTGAAGTATTATTGTTTTTATGTCAATATTAAACTTTTGTCTTGAATCTTATGGATCTGAATATTCTTGCCACAATAGAGGAGATTACATTGATGAATATGTTAGGTAGCATTCCACATTAAAAATTCTATTTTTATCATTTACCTACTCGAGGACGAGCAGGAATTAAGCTTGGGGATGCTTGATATATCTCCAGCGTATCTATAATTTTTGATTTTCCATGCTATTATATTATCCATCTAGGATGTTTTATATGCATTTATATGGTATTTTATATGATTTTTGGGACTAACCTATTAACCTAGAGCCCAGTGCTAGTTCCTGTTTTTTCCTTGTTTTCGAGTTTTACAGAAAAGGAATACCAAATGGAGTCCAATTGACGTGCCAATTTTGATGATTTTTTATGGACCAAAAGAAGCCCCCGGAGTAAAAGAGTTCGGCCAGAAGAGTCCCGGGCCGTCCACGAGGGTGAGGGGCGCGCCCTACCCCCGGGCACGCCGCCCTATCTCGTGGACGACTCGGGCACCTCCCTGACTTGTTCCCAACGCCAAAAATTCCTATAAATACTAAAACCTCCAGAAAATAACCTAGGTCGGGAGTTCTGCCGCCGCAAGCCTCCGTAGCCATCGAAAACCAATCTAGACCTGTTCCGGCACCCTGTCGGAGGGGGGAATCCCTCTCCGGTGGCCATCTTCATCATCCCAACGCTCTCCATGACGAGGAGGGAGTAGTTCACCCTCGGGGCTGAGGGTATGTACCAGTAGCTATGTGTTTGATCTCTCTCTCTCTCTCTCTCGTGATCTTGATTCGGCACGATCTTGATGCATCGCGAGCTTTGCTATTATAGTTGGATATTATGATGTTTCTCCCCCTCTACTCTCTTGTAATGGATTGAGTTTTCCCTTTGAAATTATCTTATCGGATTGAGTCTTTAAGGATTTGAGAACACTTGACGTATGTCTTGCATGTGCTTATCTGTGGTGACAATGGGATATTCACGTGATCCACTTGATGTATGTTTTGGTGATCAACTTGCGAGTTCCGTGACCTCATGAACTTATGCATAGGGGTTGGCACATGTTTTCATCTTGACTCTCTGGTAGAAACTTTGGGGCACTCTTTGAAGTTCTTTGTGTTGGTTGAGTAGATGAATCTGAGATTGTGTGATGCATATCGTATAATCATACCCACGGATACTTGAGGTGACATTGAAGTATCTTGGTGACATTAGGGTTTTGGTTGATTTGTGTCTTAAGGTGTTATTCTAGTACGAACTCTAGGATAGATTGAACAGAAAGAATAGCTTCGTGTTATTTTACTATGGACTCTTGAATAGATCTATTAGAAAGGATAACTTTGAGGTGGTTTCGTACCCTACAATAATCTCTACGTTTGTTCTCCGCTATTAGTGACTTTGGAGTGACTCTTTGCTACATGTTGAGGGATTGTTATATGATCCAATTATGTTATTATTGTTGAGAGAACTTTCACTAGTGAAAGTATGAACCATAGGCCTTGTTTCAATGCATTGCAATACCATTTTACTCACTTTTATCATTAGTTACCTTGCTGCTTTTATATTTTTAGATTACAAAAACCTATATCTGCCATCCATATTGCACTTGTATCACCATCTCTTCGCCGAACTAGTGCACCTATACAATGTACCATTGTATTGTGTGTGTTGGGGACATAAGAGACTCTTTGTTATTTGGGTGCAGGGTTGTTTGAGAGAGACCATCTTCATCCTACGCCTCCCATGGATTGATAAACCTTAGGTCATCCACTTGAGGGAAATTTGCTGTTGTCCTACAAACCTCTGCAGTTGGATCGGAGGCCCAACAACGTCTACAAGAAGAAGGTTGTGTAGACATCAGCAATCTTGATGCACGGAACATCGAGATCTTGTGGGAGAAAAGGATGAACGAGGGAAGGCCTTATCTATAAATGTGGAGAGGAGTGCGGGTAAATTGTCATATTTTTCTTCCTATCCATTAGATATAGATCGGACGGCCTATATTGTAGGATGGCAGGCACACCATCATCACCAACTCTGCTTTTTATAAGAGTAGAGATAAAAAAACAGAGTTGGTGATGATGGTGTGCCTGCCATCCTGCAATATAGGCCGTCCAATTTATATCTGACGGATAGAAAGGTAACTATGGCAATTTTGCAAAAAGATACCCACACCCCTGTCCACATTTGCAAATAAGGTCTTCCCTTGTTCATCCTTTTCTCCCACAAGATAAACTACTTATACAAATGCATCTTGATGTTCCGTGCAACGCATGGGCATCTTGATAGTTGTTGCAAAAAGCCCATGTGTGTGTTGTGTGTGAGAGAGAGGGAGAGAGGAGGAGGACGGAGTGTGTGTGTGACAAAGACACAAAGAGTGTGTGTGCGAGAGGTATCAGCTTAAAATGAGGCGATAGTGTGTGTGTGTGTGTGTGCACGATCGAGAGGGCGTGTCTCAAGAAGGGATGAAAAATGTACATGGATATAAGGAGCGCGAGAGAGACATGTATGCGATAGCGGAAGCACGAGTGTGCAGGTGTATAAACCTTATGGAGGCTAGTCGATCAATATTCCTGAGATAAATACGAGTCGGGGGTGCGAAAGCGAGAGTTTTGTGTGTGAGAGAGAGAGACGGTAGTCGGGAAGGGGAGTGGAAGCAGGAGTTGTGTGTGTGTGTGAGAGAGGGAGGGGGGAGTTTGTCTGGTTGGTAAACAATTGAATAATGTCAGTTTTATAACTAGGATGTAGACAGAAAGGAGACCGCAACAAATGTTGTGTCTATAGGAGAGAGTAATTTTTAGTGGTAAGAGTCATATCTAGAGAGATATAGGGTGTGTGAGAGAACCCCATAGAGAGAAAGACAAATTGAAAGACGAGTGAGAGTGTGTGTGTGGCGGTGAAAAAGAAAGCTTAGGTACCTAGTGATACCAAAGAACGGTAGAGACGTGAGAGATAATTAAAACCATGTAATGTATAATGATAGGGAGAGTGTGACACTTCTCAAGGGAGACGTCGAGAGACCATGTTTGCGAAAATAGGAGAAACATGAAGTGAGCATGAAGGTGAGCTGGAGAAAAGAGAGTGATAGCTACATGAAGGAGCATGCGAGAGAGATGGCCGTGAAAGGAGATTCAAATATTTAATTGCGTGTATAGAAAATGTCAACATAAAAGGGATTCAAATATTTTAATTCGAGATGATGATACATGTAATTCATACTCGAACCAAATTGATCCATCAAACATGCATACTCATATGAATTCACGCGCATCTATGTTATTTCATATGTAGATATTACTGATCCATACATTTTAGTAGAACATAATTTGGTTTAAATTTTTTGAATTCAACCTTATGATTTTGAGATCATTGTATTTGTAAATCATATTATATATATAAAGGAGCAAAATTCTTTGTTGTGCTTCTGAAAGTATATATAAAAAATGATGTATATAGAATTTTATTCCAATCTAAAATGGATCCTTCCCGAACAAAAATAGAATACAAACTGGATTTGAATTGAGTTGGCACGGTAAACGTGCACTCTTGCTTTGCAAAAATTTGAACGAAGCGGGGAAAGTCGCAGTAACCGCCCGAAACCAAAATCTGCGAGATGGAAATTGCTGCCTATTGTAAGTGCATCTAGTGCCACCCCTAGTTGGTTTTGGAGTATTGACAACAAACCTAGTTGAGGGACTAACGTGTTTGTGAGAATTGCAGGAAAACACAGGTAGAAGTCCCTCACTGATTCATTTTATTACCAGAGATGACCCCTAAAAATGTACGAAGATATTGAAGACAATGGTGGTTTATGAAGATATTCATATTGAAGACAATGACATGAGAAGACTCCCTATGAAGCTTATGGAACTCGAAGACTTAGATCCTTCATAGTTTTATTTCATTTATGTAGTGTCATAGGAATCACCGTACTGTTAAGTGGGGTCCAAAAGAACCAGTCAAAATGACTGTAGTGATGCCTAATTCAAATCCTATGTCTTCGAGCGAAGCCTATGAGAGAAAATCTTGTCCAGAGTAAGACAAGTCAGCTTTACTTGTAGCCCAAGTAAAGTTGCCGTGTGAGTTCGAAATCCGACTGTTGGTACACGTGTCAATTCCTTAGTGACCCAGGGTCATTTCGGACAGATCAGGTCGGGTTGCCAAGTGGCTATAAATAGTCCACCCCCACAACCTTAAACGGTTGGCTGCTCAGATTTCAGTGCACGGCTTTTGTCGTTTGAGAGCAACCCACCTTGAAGCCTTTGAAAGAAAAATTCCCAGTGAGGAGAAAAGCCCTAACCACCCAGAGCCAGAGTAAATTGGGCATCACTTAAGTCTTCGTGTCTGTGTGATTTGAAGACTTATTACACTTGAGGACTGTGCATCCTCCAGACGGTTAGGCGTCGCGTTCAGAGCATCCAAGAGAAATTGTGGATTGCCAGTGAACGAAGTCTGTGAAGGTTTGGGAGTCTACCTTGAAGACTTACCAGAGTGATTGGGCGAGGTCTGTGTGACCTTAGCTCAAGGAGAAAACGGTGAGGACTGGGTGTCTTGGACTAAGTGTCCTTGACTGGGTGTCCGGGACTGTGTGTCCTTTGGTTTAAATACCTAGCCGCTCCAACCAGACGTACAGTTGTCACAGCAACTGGAACTGGTCCAACAAATCATTGTCTTCAACGTGTCACTGGTTTCATCTTCACTTCCTTTTACTTACAGTTATTCATTGTGAAGCCATTACATGCCTGCTTTACCGTTTGTCTTCACAACATGAATGTATGATCAGTTTGGCTTCATAACTTCTTCCTACCTGATCCTTATTACACTAAAGCTGTTTGTCACTGCGCTTTCATCTATTGAATACTTGACCATGGCTGGACTAGTGTAATCTAACTTCCGCTGCATAGTAATAGGCATAATCTTCACTGTTTGTCTTCATAACTCTCACGTTTTGAAGACTTTCATAAAAATCGCCTATTCACCCCCCCTCTAGTCGATATAACGCACTTTCAATTGGTATCATAGCAAGGTGCTCCCTTGTTCTGTGTGATTCGGTTTAACCACCTGGAGTTTTAGCTATGTCGACTGTAGGGATAATCAAAGTCTCCGCTGCCTGTCCCGTCTTCGATGGAACTGAATATCCCTACTGGAAGAATAAGATGCGCATGCATCTTGAAGCCATTGACGTCGACCTATGGTATGTCGTCGAAAACGGCGTTCCCAAGGCTGGAGAAGGTGTCACTGCTGCTGATGTCAAGAAGTTCGTTCAACTGGACTCTACTGCCAAGAATATCATCTGTGGTCATCTGACCAAAGGACAGTATGGCCGTGTGAGTGCCTTGAAGACATCCAAACTGGTCTGGGATTGGCTCTCCAAAGTTAATGAAGGCATATCAACCCAGAGAGATCAAAGAATCAGTGTCCTTCGCAATCTCTTCAACCACTTCAAACGAAATGACAATGAGAATGTCCAGCACACCTTTGATCGGCTCACTGACATCACAAATGAGCTTCAAGCTCTCGGCGCTACTGAGATCACCAAACATGAAATCGTCAAGACGCTGCTGAGATCACTTGATAGTTCGTTTGACATTCTGGCCCTGATGATTCAAGAACGTCCTGATTTCAAGACACTCGATCCGTCTGACATACTTGAGAGGCTCAACACACATGAGTTTCAGCTTTCTGAGAAAAGAGATATCTACGGTCCAAACTATGGGCGAACTCGTGCCTTGAAGGCAAAAGCTGTCTCCTCATCTGAAGAAGAATCTGACTGCAGTTCTGATGATCCTGAAGACATTGGAAGAGAACTTGCAATGCTAGTGAAGAAGTTTCAAAAATTCACCAAGAAGAAAGGCTTCAGAAAATCTTCACGATCAAGCTCAAGGAATGATGAAGCTTCTGCTCATGACTACAAGAAGAAAACATGTCACAAGTGCAAGAAAACTGGGCACTTCATCTCTGAGTGTCCACAGTGGGACAATGAGAACAGAAGGAAGAAGAAGAGCAAGGAATATGATTCTGACGACAAGAAGAAGAAGAAACACTCAAAGTCTTCTTCCAAGTCTTCATCAAAGTCTTCATCACACAAGAAGAGCTCATCTGGCAAGGCACGTGCGTTTGTTGGAAAGGAGATGGATTCAGAGGAGGAGTCCGCATCTGAGGAGGCAGAGGTGAGGAGGAGTCTGATTCTGGCATTGCGAGTCTGGCTACAGCATACGTCGCCATGTCCATCTTCAATACTGAAGACAATGACTGCATCACCGACACCGACGCAAATGACAAGAACGACTCCACTCCTACCTACTGCTTCATGGCACGCGGTGCCAAGGTAAACACACGCACAACTCGCTATGAAACATCTAGTGACGATGACTCTAAATGTGATTCAAAACCTAGCTACAAAACACTTGCTAAAATTGCAACTGAACAACAGAAAGCTATGGAACATATTCAAAAATTGTTAGACAGAAGCGATGATCTGTTGGGTGCTGAAATGACTCGATCTGAATCCTTAATTGAAGACATAAAAAACCTTCACGGTAAGTATCAGGAACTTGAAGATCGTCATGATACTCTCTCAACAACTCATGAAAAGCTTTCCTATGATTATCTTCAAAGGAAGCAAGAACTTGAGAAATTGAGGGTGGCTCATGAAGATCTTCAAAAGGAAAACGAGTCACTTCGCGCTGAACAGATCAGTCCCGCTCAGGAAGGATTTGAACCACCATGTCTTAAATGCATTGAGCGTGATAATGCTGCTTCTGTTGCTGAATGTTCCACTGCTACTACTGTTTCAATATCTTCAACTGTTGATGTGGTAACTAACCCCTCTGCTGAGGATACCACTGTTATTGCTGATGAGAATGCTAGGTTGAAGACATTGCTTGAAACAGGGATGTACAAAAGTCTGAAAGGGCATCAGACATTATGTGATGTCCTTAAGAAGCAGATTCTGAACCGAAACCCTAGGAAAGAGGGTGTTGGGTTCATGAGGAAAATCAATGCAGATGGCTCTTACTGGAAACCTGAGCAGTACCCCAAAACTACATGGGTTGCTGCAAAGGAACTTTTAGCAGATCCATCCAATTTATCTGGCTTCACTTGTGCTAACCCAATTATCATTGATGAATCCTTTGATGCAAACTATAAACTGTTTAAGAATCAGAATGGTGAAGTGTTTGCCAGGTACATTGGTACTAACTGCAGGAATGGACCGGCTATGAAGAAGATCTGGGTTCCGAAAACATGTCTGGAAAATCTTCCTGTGAATGTCTTCATGACACCTCACTTGAAGAAGACAAACCTCCGTCCAAAGGCTTCATACAGACAGAGGACTCACCTGAGTCACACTAACGCAAATGTTTTGCAGGGAAACCATACTCAGGCACATGAATATGAGAGCGGTTCATCGAACCGTCATATTCATATGACCAAAAATTATTCTGCTTATGCCTATGAGTATTATTGTCCCCCTGCTAGACTGTTTGCTAAGGCTTCAAAGCCAAAATTCTCAGATGCTGCTCTTAGACTTATAGCTTCTAAGCCACCCTTGAAGATGTGGGTGGTTAAGAAAGCTTAACTCTCCTTTGCAGGGAAAGGTCTCCAGCACAAAAACAAAATCTTCTGATGCTATTGCTGGGGACCATAAAAATCTTGTGGGGCGCAAGATAAACTGCCCAAATGGCATCATTATGTACTTCGTTCCTGAATCGCATGCTACTCTCCCCATTAGTCCTAATCTGGATCTAAGTTTTCATAACCCACTGGTTCGTCAAATGTTTATGCTTCACAACACTCTTCGTGAAGCCTATCCCCCTAACTGCACTGTAGGGTACGATACCAGCGACTTCAAAGTCTTCAGAATGGATTATTGACAGTGGGTGTACAAATCACATGACTGGCAGAAGAAGCCTTCTTATGGACTCAACTTTACGTCCATCCGACAAGAGCCACATTACATTCGCTGACACTGGTAAAAGTAAGGTATTGGGTCTAGGTAGAGTTGCAATCTCAAAGGATCAACACATGGATAAAGTTCATGCTTGTTGAATCCCTTGGCTTCAACTTAATGTCTGTCTCAATGCTTTGCGATTTGAATATGATTGTAATGTTTGGCAAATATCGCTGCCTGGTGCTAATGGAATCTGACAAATCTCTAGTGTTTGAAGGGTATAGGAAAGGTGATTTGTATGTGGTAGATTTCTCAGCAGGACCACAACTTGCAGTATGTCTTCTTGCAAAAGCTTCAGAATGCTGGCTTTGGCATCGAAGGCTTGGGCATGCTGGCATGAGGAACCTCCACACCCTTGCGAAGAAAGCACGTCATAAGGCATCCGAGGCGTCAAGAATTCAAGAAAGATCACTTATGCGGTGCCTGTGAAGGGAAGATGACAAGGGCAAAACATCCTTCGAAGACAATCATGACCACTACTCAACCCTTCAAACTGCTTCACATGGATCTTTTCGGTCCCACTCACTACTCAACTTTTACTACTTCTGCATGCCTCTATGGCTTCGTAATTGTTGATGATTATTCTAGATATACTTGGGTGCACATAATCCTTTACAAGACTGAAGTGCAGGATGTCTTCAGACGCTTCGCAAATCGAGCTATGAACAATTTTGGCGCCAAGATAAAGCACATCAGAAGTGACAATGGCACTGAATTCAAGAACACTGGTCTTGATACATATCTGGACACCTTGGGCATCACACATGAATTCTCAGCTCCATACACGCCACAGCAGAATGGCGTCGTCGAACGCAAGAACAGAACACTCATTGAGATGGCCAGAACAATGCTAGATGAATACAAGACTCCAAGAAAATTCTGGATTGAAGCCATTGATACTGCATGCCATACAATCAATCATGTTTATCTTCACAAGCTCCTGAACAAGACATCTTATGAACTCCTAACTGGCAAGAAGCCAAATGTCAGTTACTTCAGAGTATTTGGCGCAAAATGCTGGATCAAGGACCCACACCACACCTCAAAGTTTGCACCAAAAGCACATGAGGGCTTCATGCTTGGATATGGAAAGGATTCACACTCCTACAGAGTCTTCAATCTCTTCCACTACAAAGTAGTTGAAACAGTGGATGTGCGATTTGATGAAACCAATGGATCACAAAGAGAGCAATTGCCAAATGTGCTAGATGAAGTTCCAGCAAATGAATCAATCAAGCTTATGGGAACTGGAGAAATTGTACCTTCTGAAGCTGAACCTGAAGAAGAACTTATCATCTCAGCACCTGATCCACATGAAGACAATGCTCAGCCTGAAGATATACCTTCAAATGACCACATAGATCAGCAAGAGCAAAGTCTTCGCCCCACACACCCTCGTGTTGCAAATGAAGTACAAATTGACAAAATACTGGACAGCATCAATGCACCTGGTCCACTCACTCGTTCAAGGGCAACTCAGCTAACAAACTTCTGTGGGCATTTCGCATTCGTCTCAATATCAGAACCCAAGAAAGTTGAAGAAGCCTTCTTGGAACCTGAATGGATTCAAGCTATGCAAGAAGAGCTTCACCAGTTTGAGCTGAATAATGTATGGGAACTGGTTAAGCGTCCTGATCCACGGAAGCACAACATAATAGGCACCAAATGGATATACCGCAACAAGCAAGATGAGCATGGTCAAGTTGTCAGAAACAAAGCTCGTCTAGTTGCTCAAGGATATACTCAAGTGGAGGGCATTGACTTCAATGAAACATTTGCTCCTGTGGCTAGGCTTGAAGCCATACGCATACTGCTGGCCTATGCAAATCATCATAACATACTTCTATATCAAATGGATGTGAAAAGTGCCTTTCTCAATGGCAAGATTGAAGAAGAAGTGTATGTTGCACAACCACCTGGTTTTGAAAATCCAAAACATCCTGATATGGTATACAAGCTCAACAAGGCACTGTATGGCCTCAAACAAGCCCCCAGGGCCTGGTATGATACACTCAAGTACTTTCTGAAGAGCAAAGGCTTCATACCTGGTTCCCTGGATCCCACTCTTTTCACGAAGACATATGATGGTGAACTGTTTGTGTGCCAAATATATGTGGATGACATTATCTTCGGCTGCACCAATCAGAAGTATAGTGAAGAGTTTGGATATATGATGCAAGAGCAATATCAGATGTCCATGATGGATGAGCTGAAGTTCTTCCTCGGTCTTCAAATACGGCAACAACGCAACGGCATCTTCATATCACAAGAGAAATATCTTAAAGAGTGCCTGAAGAAGTTCGGTATGCAAGACTGCAAAGGCTTCACAACACCAATGCCAGCCAAGCATCATCTGGGTCCCGACGACAATGGTAAAGAGTTCGATCAAAAGGTATACCGCTCCATGATTGGGTCTTTGCTTTATTTATGTGCATCTAGGCCAGATATCATGCTTAGTGTTTGCATGTGTGCTCGATTTCAAGCGGCACCAAAGGAGTCGCATCACTTAGCTGTGAAGCGAATTCTTCGATATTTGGCTCACACCCCAACTCTAGGATTATGGTATCCAAAGGGCTCAGAGTTTGATCTGGTTGGATTTTCGGATGCTGATTATGCTGGTGACAAAGTTGATCGCAAGTCTACATCAGGCACATGTCACTTTCTGGGACGATCACTTGTATGTTGGTCTTCAAAGAAGTAGAACTGTGTATCACTCTCCACTGCTGAATCTGAATACATTGCTGCTGGATCTTGCTGCGCTCAGCTTCTGTGGATGAAGCAAACACTCAAGGATTATGGCATTCATCTGAAGCAAGTGCCACTTTACTGCGACAACGAAAGCGCCATCAAGATTGCCAACAACCCAGTTCACCACTCGAAGACAAAGCACATTGAAATTCGTCATCACTTTCTCAGAGATCATGTTGTGAAGGAAGACATTGATATCATACACGTCAACACTGAAGAGCAATTGGCAGATATCTTCACAAAGCCCTTGGATGAGAAGAGATTTTGCAAGTTACGGTGTGAGCTAAATATCTTGGAATCCTCAAATGTCTTGTGATCAGGCACACATCCTAACACTTAAGCATATTGATGACTTAGATGTGCAACACATGAAGTAGCGTATATCTTCAAACAATGAAGACATACATTCTAAGTGTGAATACATTAATGTGGAATTTGACTTCGGAGCGCCACGATAATTGTGCACCGTGTCTGGGTCTAATACTTCCTATACGGTGGGTAACGCCACCACCAAACGTTCTATTTTGAAGTATTTCACTCATGGCGTTACCTCGCAATGTCTTCACATTCGGTTTGGCTTCATTCTCAATATGTCTTCATGATTATCTTCACTGCGTTGATTATATGGATATATATGTACTGATGTTCTGTCCTCTACAACATTCACTTATAGCTATGTCTTCTTGGTTGAATCTTTTTGAACTAAGTGAATGTGATCGGACCCTAACCTCTCTATGCTTTCTATCTCAAACTCTATCTCTCCAAGTCATATGCATTCTGTTGAAACTGTCGAATGTCTTCACTGTGTCCTTGTCAGCCGAAGACATTGAGACAACCATAAAAGTCCGTTTTTAATGCTCATTCCTCCACATAAGATCCGGAGAAGCAGGAACGACCGTCCGACAATTTAGGCGTGCGTGGGACATGGAACAAATCCCAATCTTCCTCTAACTGGCCACGCGTGCCTCAAATGCGAACCGCCAGGGGTACCTGCATAATAGCGCAGTGCCGCCTCTATCCCTATAAATACACGATTCACTGCGGTCATTATCTCCTTCTTCCACCCTCGCACGAACCCTAGCGCCACTGCTAGCACTCGACGACGCCGGCGACGAAGCGCTTCACTGCCGCAACCTCTCCGACGCCGTTTTCACGCCGACAGCGGACATCGCTCTCTCCGCCGTCGCCGTAGGTGTCTTCCGTCGCCAAGTTAGGGCACGGAGGATCAACTGCTCGGCCTCAAATCTCACTTCGTCTAGCAGAGTGTGGTAAATAAAACCTCTTTTTACAGCTTCTTTTGATCCTACAGTTCAGTCACTTTCTGCCATAAGAAGTTTCTCTTCACACCAGTTAAATCTCTCACTGCATCTCATAACATGCCTAGTATATTCACTTGTACTTCATAAAGTAGTTAGATTCCTCACTTGTACTGATCTATGGGTTCGTACAAATCTGGAACCAACTTCTTATCTACAAGTGAATGTCTTCGCATAATGAGGTCAATGTCTTCTAAACCGATTTATCTTCAAAATCTTCTGAGAATGCATATGACCTCTTCCCCTTCCCTCGCACCTTAATGCTGTCACAGGTACATGTCCGTGGGAGAATCCTTTCGTTCTCATAGTCTGCATTCATTTGCAGAGTACTTGCAGCATCACATCAACTCGCCTGAAGCCAGTTCTTGCAAAAGGAAGCCTTTGAAGCCTTTGAACATCTTGAAGCCTTCCAAGTTATTCATGGCTTCAGAAACAGCAGCAAGGAAGGGAGGCAGACAGCGACGTGGTGAAACATCCAAAGATCTACCTGATGAATTGGCAGAGATGTACAAAACTGATCCTGAAGAAAGCTATGGTCAGTGCAAGACACGAATCCAATGGATTCGAAGATATTGGGCAGAGCAATGGTTCCACTACCGCTTCGTCACTCAGGAATATGCGGAGAAGTGCGCCATCAAGAGACCGTGGGGAGATGTATTATACAAAAATCTCGTACCGAGGTCCAGAGACAAGCCATTGCTCAAGGCTTCTATCCATGCATGGTGAGAGGACCACAGCCAGCTGAGGCACATCCGTCATCACTTCTCTGGTGTCGCGATGATAATCTCTTCAAGCGCAACTTTCAGTTTGCACAACAGTCAGCGAAGATAAACAAGAAGAAATTTGGGCTTGACTTCAACCCTGGTCCCTCCTCACCAAGGGCAGATGGCACACGCAACGCCGATCCCAATATCATCGGGCCGTATGCCAATCTTGCAGGCCTCATCACTCGCATCCTAGTCCAAGGGACTGCTGTGAATGACCCTCCAGCAGATACTGAGTCAGATGACGCCCCTGCTGCGCCGAAGCCGAAGCCGAAGCAGAAGAAGCCAAAAGCTTCAAAGCCAGCAGCTTCTCCCAAGATCGCAAGAGTGAAGCCTTTAGCAACTGCACCTCCTGAAGCCAGTGTGCAGTCAGAAGGCTTATCACGAGTATCCAAGCCCCAAGAAGCCAAGAAGCCTCAGCCATACACAGGCAAAGAGCTCACAGCTGCTGACATTCTGCGCTGCGAAGCCATTGATCTCTCAAGCGATGAAGATCTTGGAGATGATGCTCTTGAGCAGCTCATCAAGAGCAAGGAGGAGGCTGAAATCTTCAACAATCTGCCTCTGTTTGATGTCGCCATCATCCACAACTTCATCGATGAATGGTTTGACACACCAGACATAAGCTTCAATGATCTGCAGCTACCCATAGGCCTCAGCGTTGCCTTTCAAGGTGCAATCGCTTCAGAACTTGCAATAGCACAGCGAATTGTAGAACTGAAGCAGAAAATTGATCATGAAAAGGCTCAGTTCAAGAAGCACGTGGCCAAGCTCAGTGTGCAAGAAGTTAAAAACTTCAAGATCATGTTGCATGAGCTGAAAGAAAACTTCCTGAAGACGCGTGCCGAAGCTCAAGGCTCGCGAGAACGCATGAAGACTTTGGCTGATCGCTGCGTGCAAGCCTACAATGAGGCAGAAAAGCGCAAGGCACTTGGGCGTCCCGGCATTGACCCCAGGATGGCCGCGAAGAAGAAAAAGAAGGCGGCTGTGCCCGAACCTGAAGCGCCAAGGTCAGAACCTGATGCTCCGATTGTCTTCCCCGCTGCAACGACTGGCTCAAAGCCAAAGAGTCGATCAACCGCCTCACAGCACAAGAAGACACGGACTGCAGAGGCTGAAGCTAAGAAGAGAAAACATTCTGAAGCCTCTCCTTCTGAACCCATCATCAAGAAGTGCAAGACCAAGAAATCTCGGGCTGCTCCCACAGAGCCCCTGATAGAGTAACCACTCTGCGTCCGCTATCCTGACGCAGATCGTCAGTTGACGGTGCATGAGCCTACTTACATAGAGGCTCCGCACGCTGAAGACATTCCAGCGGCCAACCCCAATGCTGCTGAAGACATTGGTCCCCAAGACAATGTGCAAGGTGATGCAGCCCTTCCTCAGCTT
This sequence comes from Triticum urartu, assembly GCF_003073215.2. Taxonomy (NCBI): domain Eukaryota; kingdom Viridiplantae; phylum Streptophyta; class Magnoliopsida; order Poales; family Poaceae; genus Triticum; species Triticum urartu. Next base: position 301,480,423 of record NC_053022.1, read on the forward strand.
GAGACAAGCGAACAGATCAGTATTGGTCGCCCATTGACACCAATCACACAAAATGCGTCGTGGGTAGATCGCCCATAGGAGGAAGATGAGCCCCAACCCACTGCAACTCCACCAGCGCCTACACTCCATAGGCTTCGCAGAGGGCCAAGGGCTCAGGCTGCTGAAGACATTCCGGCTGCATCAGCCGAAGAGCAAGCTGAAATACCACAAGCTCCAACTCCCCCGCACCAACAAGAAGCAGTTCTCAAGGAGAACGTGCCTGAAGCTGAAAATGTTGAGGCTGCCACAAACAACGCCGAAGCAAATGTGGAGCCCTCCCCAACAACAGCTTCAGAAGACACTGAAGCTACTGCTCCTGAACATTCTGTGCCTGAGTCTGCTGCCGGACCACAATTCAACTATCATATTGCGCACAGGCCCCAGGTCCAGAAGCCGATCCCACGACTACCAAGGTTCCCAGGTCCTGCATCAGCTCCTGGTTCCTTCAACATCAACGGCTTCAGGGCAGATAACACGTTTTTCGACCGCTCCAAGAACCCTTATTCAAGGGAACGGATTGTATCAGACAGGTTCTGGAGCCATCAACAACGCAGCTATTATTCATGCATCCTCTACAACCAAGGCCGCATCTTTCCTCACAAGCGCCTTGAGGTTGAAGCTGTTGCAGGTCTGCCTGGTCTGGAAGAAGCACTGGATTGCTTCAAGCAAGTGGGTTTGCTGCCATTTATCACTGACGAAGAGCACTGGAACGAAGAGCTTCTGCTCCAGTTCTATGCCACTTTGCATATCAAAGGCTATAACAGAGATCCGAAGACATGGATCCTGGAGTGGATGACAGGCAATATCCATCATGAAGCCAATGCTTTCGACCTAATTGAGCTTACCGGCCTTCCCACTCCTGGCGAATTCTTTGAAAAAGGGTGCCAACTCCATGCTGAAGCAATTGAGAGCATATTTCAGCGTCCTGAGCCAGATATGAGTCAGATGCTCTCAATGATGAAGCCATTTCCTCCAAATGCACCCTATCCAACTAAGTTCTTCGTTGAAGACTTAGAGTACCTGCCCAGAACAATATATCACATCATAAGGCGGACTCTCTGGCCAGTCAAGGGACACTCTCGATATGCAACGATTGATGGTGCAATGAAGACTCTCATCTTCTGCATTCTTCACGACAAATGCTTCAATACACAAGATCTCTTCATCCGTCAATTTGCAGCGTCTGCTTCAGAACTGTTTGGATTAAAGTTCTATGCTCCTTGGGTTATGAGGCTGATCAAGCTTCACTCTGCAATCTCCTATCAACCCTCAGCCCGCAACCATAGGATATTATTGCCAGATGTGGACACATCTGCTGAAGCAATATATCCAGAGCCTGGCAAGCAACCACTAAGTCTTCAGAATGCAGAACACCAGAGCTTCACTCAAAACATTGAAGGTGTTGAAGCTCTCTCCCGAGTGTATCCAATGGCTGGCACCACACGTGCCCCTGCATCAACTGAAGCCACTAACAGCACAGCTGCAAAGAGACCCAAGAAGCGCGCTCCTGCACTCAATGACAGAGAGCTTCTTGTGGCTCTTCACCAAAAGCAAGATAGGCATCACGACTGGCTCAAGAGGCAGATGAGAAGCATCATGCAAGAAGTCAATCGGATCAGAAATCTGGCAACCAAGAATGCATTTGTCACACACGAGACCTGTTGCCGCACTTGGAAGGGCCTCACCATGATGTGCCCTGAAGCTGAACTGCATGAGGATGGCTTCACAGAGCACTTCAAATTTGACTCCACGCCTCCAAGAAGAGCGGTGATGCGCAGCACACCATCACTTGAAGAGTCAGAGTTCTCTTCTTCTGCTGCCACCGTGTCTGCTCGGATTATTGAAGAAGAAGACGACGCGACATCATCTCCACCTGCTTCAACGCGCGTCGAATCTGCACCAAGCTCGTCTGCAACGCCGCCAAACAACTCCACCGACCCTGCTGCGCCTGGGAACGCGTAGAAACCTCTATGTCTTCAAACCTTTTTGGTCATCACTGACAAAAGGGGGAGAAGCATATGATGGTTATAGTCTTCAAGCGGGTCACTATGGGCGGGTGCCTTCATATTTTTGCTACATTTTGCTTCGTGCTTACAACTCCCGTTTTTTGCTACATTTGCTTCATTGAGTTGTAACACTTAGCCTTGATGGTCGTCTGCTACCTGTTTGTCACTCCGGTTTGCGAAGATAAATTCCGCACTTATCTCATTCTGCAGACGTCCATTTTCCATTATGCATGTCATTATCTTCATATACTTTCACATGCATAGTGGATTGTCATAAGTTGAAGTGGATCTCCACAAGTACAACCTGCCATGTGCATTTGCATTCAAGAAGCAAATTACTTATATGCACATCTTCAGGGGGAGCCCTTGCAACTTATGAAGACAATTCTTTTACAATTTCACAAATTATGTTCCCCGTTGAAAACTTCAACTAGTTTGTCATCAATCACCAAAAAGGGGGAGATTGTAAGTGCATCTAGTGCCACCCCTAGTTGGTTTTGGAGTATTGACAACAAACCTAATTGAGGGACTAACGTGTTTGTGAGAATTGCAGGAAAACACAGGTAGAAGTCCCTCATTGATTCGTTTTATTACCAGAGATGACCCCTAAAAATGTACGAAGACATTGAAGACAATGGTGGTTTATGAAGATATTCATATTGAAGACAATGACATGAGAAGACTCCCTATGAAGCTTATGGAACTCGAAGACTTAGATCCTTCATAGTTTTATTTCATTTATGTAGTGTCATAGGAATCACCGTACTGTTAAGTGGGGTCCAAAAGAACCAGTCAGAATGACTGTAGTGATGCCTAATTCAAATCCTATGTCTTCGAGCGAAGCCTATGAGAGAAAATCTTGTCCAGAGTCAGACAAGTCAGCTTTACTTGTAGCCCAAGTAAAGTTGCCGTGTGAGTTCGAAATCCGACCGTTGGTACACGTGTCAATTCCTTAGTGACCCAGGGTCATTTCGGACAGATCAGGTCGGGTTGCCAAGTGGCTATAAATAGTCCACCCCCCACAACCTTAAACGGTTGGCTGCTCAGATTTCAGTGCACGGCTTTTGTCGTTTGAGAGCAACCCACCTCGAAGCCTTTGAAAGAAAAATTCCCAGTGAGGAGAAAAGCCCTAACCACCCAGAGCCAGAGTAAATTGGGCATCACTTAAGTCTTCGTGTCTGTGTGATTTGAAGACTTATTACACTTGAGGACTGTGCATCCTCCAGACGGTTAGGCGTCGCGTTCAGAGCATCCAAGAGAAATTGTGGATTGCCAGTGAACGAAGTCTGTGAAGGTTTGGGAGTCTACCTTGAAGACTTACCAGAGTGATTGGGCGAGGTCTGTGTGACCTTAGCTCAAGGAGAAAACGGTGAGGACTGGGTGTCTTGGACTAAGTGTCCTTGACTGGGTGTCCGGGACTGTGTGTCCTTTGGTTTAAATACCTAGCCGCTCCAACCAGACGTACAGTTGTCACAGCAACTGGAACTGGTCCAACAAATCATTGTCTTCAACGTGTCACTGGTTTCATCTTCACTTCCTTTTACTTACAGTTATTCATTGTGAAGCCATTACATGCCTGCTTTACCGTTTGTCTTCACAACATGAATGTATGATCAGTTTGGCTTCATAACTTCTTCCTACCTGATCGTTATTACACTGAAGCTGTTTGTCACTGCGCTTTCATCTATTGAATACTTGACCATGGCTGGACTAGTGTAATCTAACTTCCGCTGCATAGTAATAGGCATAATCTTCACTGTTTGTCTTCATAACTCTCACGTTTTGAAGACTTTCATAAAAATCGCCTATTCACCCCCCCCCTCTAGTCGATATAACGCACTTTCACCTATCCCTGACATGCAAAGTTTATTGGCTTGATTTCTATAGGTTTTGATATGGGTAGGTTTGTAATTTCACTCAAACGTGACATAACCGCCTCTCACCTGGATTCATACACGGTGGGCGCCAAAACACGGTGTCTCCTCGGCTGAAATCGACTCCCTCCGCGATTCATACACGATGGGCACCAAAACAAACTCTCATCGGCAAATATTCAGCGTATCCGAGATCACCGTCCTATCCCCAACCGACTAATATTGTTGTGATGTAGGGAGTTTTAAACGGGGGCTAAGTTTGTAAATTTCCTCGCATTTGAGACAAGCGCGCCCAGAAGACATGGTTCCCCCTTCCTCTCTCCCTCCATTTCCCCATTTGTACTCCATGGGCGCCAAAACATCCTCTCCACCCCAGCCGCCTCCGTCCGCCACCCCATCCACCGCCGTCCTCCTCCACCATGCCAGAGTTGATACCCCGACGCCGTCGTCCATTACAAGAGATCGACCCCTCTCATCCACGGCTTCGGACCGGATTATTGCATCCCGTCGTCTCGCTTCATCCCTGCCATCGTCCACCTTGTCGGCGCCACTCCTGCGACCGTCTCGTCCACCATGTCGGGATATTTCCCCCGCCGCCACTGTCTACCCTCCTAGATCTGCTTCCACGCCACCGACAGCCATCGCTACCGCAGCACCGTTAAATTCTCAACAGATGCATACTCGGCGCCGCACTAGAGGCGGTACTCTTTCATATCTGCTCAACTTATTTATCACAGCAAGAAAATAGATCACCACTGCTTTACTCTGATTTCTAGTCCATCACTTGTTAGTTGAAAGAAAACATTGGTTGGGAAGTTGCCTTTGTCTGGTTTGCACCTTCAGATCCGCCATGGCATGCTCAACACTATACTCGCAATGCATATGGTTTTCCCCTTTTATATTCCACACTAGTTAAATGACAGTAGACTAAATTTCAAAATTGGATCAGTCGATTTTTGAGAGCTCGCCGGAGTTTGCCGGTGCGAAGGAAGGGGCTCGGGTGGGGACGGTGGTCGTGGGGGCGGTGGCCTGGTGGTGGTGGGGCCTCGCCGAACGAAGAAAACTTGATGCGGGTGGGGGTGGCGGAGGAACACATGCGATGGGGGCGGTTCAGGGGAGGGAGGTCGGGGCCGGTGGTTCGGCCGGTGGCCCGTGTGGTGTTCTCTATGGGAAGAATCAGAGACGAGGAAGAAGAAGGGCTAGGAGACATAGGATCTTCATCCAACGGCCTAAAATGGTCGACTGCCCAAATGACAAAAGTCATGCGACTTGCATGCAGACATGCCTTTATATTCAGTACCATCATCGTAGCTGCTTAGCACTGCTCCTGAATCCATCAAGCTAAACAACATGCCACTCATAATTCCAAACTTCTTGGTCAAATATGAAACTGATATGATGCTGATATTACTAAAACAGATAACGTTTAATTGGTCAACGAATATTCCTACTTTACTTTTGAAAAGCACGTGCACCACATATAGAGAGACAGCAGGGAGTTAAATTCTTAATGTGCTCTGGTTCATCATGTGTGGGCATTGCGCAATGAACATTTTATTATCCAAAATCTGCTTGCTCTTCTTTAGCATGTTCCTCTTTCATTCTTCTTTATTAAGTATTCTCTCTGTTCCTAAATACAAGTCTTTGTATAGATTCCACCATGGACTACATATGAAGCAAAATGAGTGAATCGACACTCTAAAATGTATCCCTATACATCTGTATGTGATCCATAGCGGAAATCTCTACAAAGACTTATATTTTCGAACGAAGGGAGTATCATAGTAGTACAGTATGTTCCTTGTAGTGAAGATGAGCAGGGACATTTGCAGTGTAGAGGTCTATTCGGTCGGTTGTGATGGACACTTTGAACTCTTCGGGCCTCTTTGATTCGTAGGATTTTGTAAACATAGGAATAGTAATTGTAGTGGCCTGCCCACTTGAATCCTATAAGATTAGCAAGGAAATGCGGGGAGTTGTGTCGTCTTTTAGAGTTACACTGATATTAATAGTACTGCACCTTTAGTTGAAGAGAGCTGGTATCTGAAGCCTTTCTAGACGTACCGGCAATAGTAGCCTATATTTTCCAGCAAGTTCCACTTTGCTGATTTTACTTGTTATGCTTACGGTTTTCCTGTTATATCTACACTATGATCTGTGTAGCTGCTTTGTGTCGCACTAGCAGCAGTCCACTCTTGAAGCTAAACAACACACCAATTATAAGTCCAAAGCTTACTTCTTCAAATACGAATTGTGATATGATACTGATATTAGTTAACAGACACACATTTAATTGGTCAGGTAATGCTCCCACTTGATTTTCCAAATGCATGTGGCCACATATAGAGAGACATCATGGAATTGCATTTCTTTGGGCGTTGTGATTCATCATGAGTGGGCAACCAACATTGTAAGCAATGAAGCGGAACCTCAAGAATATGCTTCCTCTTCTGTTCTTTAACATGTTCCTCTTTTGTTATTCTATATTTAGTACGTACAGTATGTTCCTTGTCAAGAAGGGGAGCAGGGTCATCTGCAGTCAATAGCTGATAGAGCTGGCCTTTATGTGATTGATAGGCTTTCAATTATTACTGGCAATGCAACACCGTATTTTCCAGCCAGTTCCACTTTCCCGATTTATATATCCTGGTTATGGTGTACCCCTTTTATGTACACTATGATCTGCCTAGTTGTTGTGTGCTCTTGTTATCATGGTTTGGCAATAAACTCTCTATACAGTATATTATGAACCTATCATCTGCCAACTATCCTTACTTCTGGAGCCTATTTTTTGTACTTGTGCCAGATTATATTAATGCACACACCATATTATAGCACACATGGGCTCTCTCATCGGAATCTAGTGATAGGACACAAGGGTTTACAGGGCACCCCTATATTAGAATATCCTCTGCATTACAAAGATAATCTCATTACTATTTATGTTTTCATGCTTCTCAGATATTATACGTAATCATAGTGAATATCAGAATCCGCACATCAAAAGAATATTGTGGAACATTGCAATGACTTACAAAATTGGCACCAAGGCATTGAGTGCCATTCTGCATGCAATGAAACTCATACGCTCCCCACCTGTAGATTCTTGTTCAGAATATGATCCAAATGACTATTCTGACCTCGAGGAGTCAAAGGCAGATGGCCTATCCTGTTCACCCATCAAGGTGCCTGTTCTAATTTGGCAAGATTTTATTGATTGCGCGTATCTTGCATATGTTGTCTTGCATTTCTTCTACTTTGTTGCACCGCCATCTGCTTAGTTTACTCATCATATATGTCAAGATGCCATGATCATCCATTATCAATACATATTCCATCTGTCATCATACCATGTCTTCCACTCAAATGTTGTTCTTGTGCATCAGACATCAAAGAGGAAGAGGGTGATTGCCGAACCTGAAGGAGAACCAGCAAAGTCCCTGGAAAACGTGGTGGTGCCGGAGAAATCAGACATCACCCCACTTATATTGGCTCTACAACCAGTGACACAAAATGTAGGGCCGACTCCAGCAGACTGTACCCATACTTCATTGGCCACACCACTAGTCTCACCACATAGGACCTGCACTCCAGCAAAATGTATGATGATTTCAGTTGCCATAGCACCTGCCGTACCACAGAAAAATCCCACTCCAGCAAAAATTACAACAAGTCCACCGGCCGAAGACCTATCCCAACTGCAGAGACGACCAATTCCTGTAGATTGGAACCCCATCCCAGTTATTCCCAGTTTAAAAGACAATGCTTTCAATGTTGTTAGGAACTACATGCTTATATTCCCCTCATGGGAAGATTATAGTGAAGACAAACACCATTTTCACATCTTCCTGTCCCACTTACGTGTAAGTGCTATTCTTCATGGCGATTATTTTCCCGTTTTCTGCTGATTGAACACATCAATGATTTACATTACATTGTTGTAAGTAGGCGAGGGTCAATCTGGATAGTCATGACGAGCAAAGCTTGCTTGCGCTTTTCAAGGAAACATTGCAGCAGTATCGGTGTTACCTGAGGAAATCACACTTTGATGGCAAGTCTATAAATGAATTTCCGGTGAAGTCTCCTGTGCTAAATTTAGAAGACATTGAATGGAAAAACCTTGTTATGCACTGGTCTAATTCCCAGGATGAGGTACTGTCTATGATATCTGTCGGCGTTCTGGAAATGGGGGTCCCCAGACTTGCCTGCCTACGGCCCGTGGCGTGGCTCCCCCAGCGGCCCTGTACGGCCCATCTACACCAACAAACACGCAAGACCTCCTCAGGGGCGGCCTCCCCAGGCTGGCTCATGAGGGGCGGAGAGATCAAGGCAAGGGACACCTCGCGAGGTTTGTGTGACGCAAGCCATGACGACTGGAGCCAGGCGGGCGCCAGCACGCACAGTGTCCTCATTTCCTCTTTGGTGCTAAAGAGACAAGTGCGGGCGAGGAGTTCCGACGCATCAGGCAAAGGTTTCCACATTGGTGTAACAAGACCAAGACCAACAGGACAGCAGGACGGAGGTCACCGTGGAGCCCAAGACGACGTCACCACCAGAGCCTTTGGTAGACGAAGACTACTTTTGTCAGGATAACTTGTACTAGTTGTGTGCCTTTGAATTTGGCTGTTATGGGATCCCTTCCCGCTCAATATTTGGGAAGAGGACCAGGACCTCTATAAATAGGACTAGCCACCACCATAGAGGGGGGCGACAGATCAGCTCATCCATATCATCCCCAATCACACAAGTTCACCAAGCACAAGAACACCTCTACTCGGGAGGCTTTTCTTCCCTTGTAACTGTTCATCCTTGGCCCAAGAGGCAATCCACCACACCACAATGGAGTAGGGTATTACACCACAACGGTGGCCCGAACCAGTATAAATCTTATGTCTCTCGTTCTTTCGGTTCGTCGAGCTAGGCCGTGAGATCATGTCGAGTGTGAGCTAGAGAGGGGGAGAGATCTTTGTGCGCACCCCAGTGTTCGAACCTCGAGGGTTTTGCCGGAACCCGAAATCCAACATTTGGCGTGCTAGGTACGGGGTGCGCTTAAGCTTTCCTCTTCGTCGATCCATTCTTCGCCTCTCCAGCAAGCTCATGGACGACGCTCACCGGGCCTGCGCTGAGCGTCGGGCCGCCGTCGCCACCCGCGTCGCTCGGACAACCCCTGTCGGCGGGCCTTCCCGTCATTCTCCGTCACCCGCCACCAACGCAGCCACCGGCCCGGCGGCAAACGAGCAGCAAGCATCTTCGCCGCACCCCTCCGTGCGTCGTGACGGCCGCACCGCCACCCCGTCGCTGACTTCGGCCGGCTCATCGTCTCATGCTCGCCGCGCCCCCACGGACGCGCAGGCCGCGCTGTTCATGGCACGCGAGCTCCTGCGCTACCGCCCGGTCAACGACGTCTATGAGGACTGGTTGGACCGCATCGGCGAGCTCATCAACGCCGCGGGGGACTCTCCTGCACCATCCCTCTCGCTGCCTCGTCTGCCCCCGGCTGCGGGCGATGTGGCTCACGAAGCGCCTCCACCTCCTCTACAACAAGGTGGCGCCCTCGCACCAAGGCGTGCGGCTCATGGAGCGCCTCCGCCTCCACCGCGTCAAGACGGCGTCCTTGCTCCAGGATGTGCAGTCCCGTGGCGTGATCCATCATGCTGTGTGCCCGTGCACAAGGAAAGAAGCTGCCAAGAGATCCCCCGTCCGCAAGAAAATGCTCCACCACTCCCAGCACCGCCACGTCAGGATTGCTTGCTGCGATGGTTCCATGCACTACTTGCCGTGGCGGCACAGGGACACCAAGATCAAGCTCCGCCTCCACGACGGGCCCAGTGGCCATGGTAGGTTGTCGCGCCTTCACTCGCAAGCTGCGTAGCGTCGTCTGGCCAGGCAAGTTCAAGCCAGATCTGCCTCCTCGCTACGACAACACGCCCGACCCTGCGGAGTTCTTGCAGCACTACAAGCTGAGCATCGAGGTGGCCAACAGCGAGGAAAAGGTCATGGCGAACTAGTTTCCCATGGCTCTCAAGGACGGCGCTCGCTCATGGCTCCTGAATCTACCCCCAGGCTCGATCTCCTCCTGGGACGAGATGCGCGACCACTTCGTCACCAACTTCCAAGGCACTCGCGACCGCCCCCCGGCCACGGGTGACCTGCGCAGCATCAAACAACGGCCGGGAGAGACCCTACAAAAGTACATCCAGCGCTTCAACATCGTGTGCATAATGATCCCCAAGGTGACAGACGAGGCCATCATCTTAGCATTTTTCGACGGCGTCCGTGACATCAAGATGAAGGAGGAGCTCGCCATACATGAAGAGCTGTGCACGACTTTGGAGCTGTTCAACATAGCAACCAAGTGCGCAAGAGCTGAGGAGGGGCGCCTCTCCCTCCTCAAGCTCCCTGCTACGGATCCAGAGGAGAAGAAGGCCAAGATCAAGGATGTGAAGCGTAAAGGAGTGGCCATACTCACGGCAGAGCCAGACACCAAGCACGGCCGAGATCTTCCCGAGTCGTCCAATGGCAGCCGTACATTCCACGCCTTCCACAACATGCGCACCCACAACACCAACGATTGTCAAGAGCTCAGGGCCATTCGAGATGGACGCTTCGGTCGACGCCCCGAGCGCAACGACCGGGGCTATGACCGAGGAGGTGGCCGAGGTTGAGGATGTTGGGACGACCGCGGGCCCCGCCAGGAGTGGCGCGACCAGCCTCGCGAGGACCGCTGGCAAGACCAGCCTCGTGAGGGTGCCTGGAGGGACCAGCCTCGCGAGGACCGTCCTCAGGGAAACCCTGGTCTCCCTCCGCTGCTGCCGCCAAGAAGGAACGACGACCATCAACAGGACAAAGGGACTGGAGGCTTCCAGGAGCCGCGCGCTATCGCCTGCATCTTGGGTGGCGCTCAGGCCCCAGCCTCCCAGCTCATCTTCATGTAGTTGTCTCGCGAGGTGAACGCTACCCTCCCCAAGCTCGAGGGCACACGTCCGCTCAGATGGTCCAAGTACGCTATCACCTTTAGCTCGGCGGACTAGCTCAAGTGTGCGGCAACCGCCGGCATTCTCCCGATGCTTTATTCACCCGTCATCAGCAATGTCCAAGTCACCAAGACCTTCATCAACGGCGGCGCAGGGCTCAGTGTTCTGTCCATCGAGACGTTTGTCAGCCTTCAAGTGCCATATGATCAGCTCCAGCCCATCAGGCCTTTATCAGGAGTGACTGACGGCTCCACCACACCGATAGGACAAGTTCGTCTCCCTGTCACCTTCGGTCAGCGCGACAACTACCACACCGAGCTCGTCGACTTCGACGTCGCCCACATCCGCCTGCCGTACAACGCCATCCTCGGGTACCCGGTGCTGGCCAAATTCATGGCAGTCACCCACCATGGCTACAACGTCGTCAAGATGCCGGGAAGCGGCGGGATCATCACGGTCCCCTGCGAAGAAAGAGATGTGGTGTGCTCCCTCGAGTGCGCCTTCCAAGCTGCATCAATCGAAGACACTGACAGCGGGGGTGCGCAGTACCCTCCTGTGGCCAACCCCAAGAAGAAGAAGCAGCTACTCTGCACTAGACCTCAAGGGAGCGGCACCTCCAGCGGTGCCACCTCAGGATCTGTGCCCGCGCCTGGGGTGCCTTCCTCGCTCACATAGGGAAGCGCGTCCGACGCCCTCCTCGGGTAGGTCTCGGGGGCTCTCTTCTGGAGGGCCTCAGACCTAGACAACGTCACGAGGGAGGTGCTCGGGCACCACGTGGAGGCATGCTTCGCGACACGTTTCCCTCAGGAGGGCACCAGGCGAGGAGCGCCTAGTTCCCAGGATTTCATCGAAAAGGCCACTCAGGAGCTTCAGGAAGCAAGAGTCATACGCGGCGACTGCCGCCCACCTGGCGCTGCTCCCCACCCAGGCGAGGGTGGTGAGCTACGCATTTGCGTTGGCATCCCAGGGCTCAAGAGGGCCACATCTCAGGAGCGCTTCTGGCCTTCACGCTGGCCGATGCAAGGGTCCACCTCACAGCTACGTTTGCATGACGTTTGGCCTGCCGAGCATCTCTTCTGCCTTCCAGCGCAATCCGCGGAGCGTCCTGGCAGGTTAGGACGCTAGGCATCACGCAGTCCTGGCAGGGATGGAGACGGTCCTTAGGAGGCCACCTGAGCCTCCAGAGCCTCCCGAGGCACTGGGCCTCGATGGCTCGTGAGGAGCGACTTCTTCAGCGCGTATCTTCAGCTACCCCAAACACTCCTTCGACAACTAAACCAGGTGACATCTTTCCAAGTTCATTTAGCTGGGTGCACTCCCTGGGCTGCATCATTCCCAGGCCACGTGGGTCAGTCCCTGCGACATGTATCCGCTTGCATTTTTAGTTCACCCTGCCGAGGGCACCCCTCGGGCTGCATCATCCCCAGGCCGCTCGAATCCGACCTAGTGGCATGTATCGTTCTTGCATTTACCTAAGCCAGTCTGCTTCTCATGCATAATCTATCTATGGTTATCACCTGCTTAATTGTCACCCACCGTGGGAGCTGCGCGCCGATCGTCTTTCTTTAGGATCCTTCGCATAAGAAGGCTAAGCACGACGTATGTGCTCGGGCCCATCCCTGCAGTGTCGACAAATCCAACGGCTGAGCTCTGTCTGGCGGTCCGACCCCGCTCATGTCACCTCCTGGGGTCGTTGGTGCTTGGCCTTCTCGTGCGATAACCTCAGGAAAGTCATTCGACGCAGGTTGTCTAACCATCTCACAGGAACGCCACAACCATCAAGAACCAAGACCAGGCGCAGCCCTCCTTGAGGTAGGGCCTCGTGAGTCCCGCGCTAGCTCACGAGTGCCCAGACACACCTCGTCTAGCCCTGCCGTGCAAGCCACGTGTCAGGGTGGGGCTGTACACGCCCCGGGGGCTCTCCGCAGTGGCGAACTGGCAATCACCATGGCAGTTTGTGCCCTTCCTCGCGCCAACTTGCAGGAACTTCCCGAGGACTACAGCGGCGGTACCGCATACTCTCTCTCTTCTCTCATGTGATTCGCTTACGCGTTAAAAGGGGGGCTCCTGAGCATCGCGACTCTGTAGCTCTTACTGGCTCTCCAGCCCTCACCCCCTGGCCTTGACCACGGCATCGCAACCTGGCATACCAGCGGCGGCTAAGCTCGCTCAAGGGCCGGGACCTGAGGATGTAGAGCACCAGGAAGAGCATGGAGAAGAGGGGGAGGCTTGCACGGGCCTAATCTAGCTACCCAGCAGCGGCCGACGCCCATGTCTGGCGCAACACGAGGAACCAGCTCCGGAATGCGAAGATAAGTCTCACGCCTGGATCAACCCAGCGCTATGACATAAGATCCTCACCTTTTTGCTGCCCTGCCGTGGCAATGTCGCCTCCCTTTCCCATCCTGAGGTAGCAGCTTGCGCGCTAAAGGGGACCTCTTGAGCATCGCGCCTCAGGAGCTCTTACTAGACCTCGGGCCGCTCACCTCCTGGCCTTGACCACGGCATTGTGACCTGGAATACCAGCGATGGCTGCAGCCTGCCTGGGGACCGGACCTATCGGCGTAGAGAACCAAGCTGCCGCGGGGTTGGAAAGGGGAGACCGAGCCTTAGTAGGACACGCGTCCGCAAGTTTTCATAATAAGGACAATATGAACAAAAGACATTACAAACGCTTTACACGCCCCCACGGGGTCCGTTTCGATTCCTCGCAGGGAACAAAAAGAAGGGAATTCCTAGGAGCTCTATCTACACGCGCCTAACGTCGCTGACGCTATCATCAACAGTGGGCCACGGGAGGCTGGCGCCAACCCCATCCAGATTAGCGGCGGCGGCGGCCGGACGCGGCGGCCGTGCTCCAAGCCCGCTGAGAGCTTGAGGGCACGTAGCTGTCGTCGCTTGTCTCTGGAGTCTCGGCGAGCTTGGGAGAGTCGCTGGACTACCAGGAGTCACCGCTGTTGCTGGAGGTGCTACTGGGGAGGCCAGCGGCAGGCCCGACGTCAGCCGCTGTGCCGTCTTAGCGACCCACTTCAAGGTAGCACTCCAAGCGGCGACCTTCCTCGTCGAAGACCTTGAAGAACAGCGTGGAGGCGCCGTCGTACTCGAAGTGGATGGCGAGGGTGCCTTCCGCACGGTAGACTCGGGCGACCTCGCCCCAGTTGCGAGTCATGAAGATCCTCCCGGAGGAGATGGCTTCAACCTCCGCTCCAGTCGCCGGAGCATCTCAGTCGCCGTGCTGCAGCCAAAGCTCGAGAGGGCCCCTCGGCGGCATCTCAGCGGAGAAGAACCGCGGGAAGCGAATCCAAGTGCTCGAAGGCATCGCCGCCCACAGCACTAATTTGCGTGAGGATTCCGCGGCATGGACCCCAGGGGCGACGGCGTACGCCATGGTGGTACGGCAACCATGGCCCTGGCGCGGGCGATGGCGCTTAGCGCCCCTCCCTCTGGAGCCCTCGGCTTGGGCGTGCAAGGGCAAGGATACCCAGGAGGTGACCGCTCATACCACGGTCGTGACACTACCAGCCTCACAACTATCTCGCGGCGATGGGACTGCCTCTTCTTCGGCGGGAGTAGCTCGGGCTCGTTGAGGGGAGTTTTCCCTTCTTCGCGGCCAAGAACCTCCGTATCGGCGCCATGGCCTATGCAGCAAGCGACGGAACGAGGAAGAAGGAGCGGGAGAAGCGAACGAAGAGATGGGTGACAGGGGCTCCGCCCCCACTTCCCATTTATAGCCAAGGGGAGACCAACCGCCGGCCTCAACGATCTAAGGTAATAATGATCTTTTCTGTATGCAGCAATGACTCGTCAGGTCGGGCAGTTGCCGAGGCAGCATGGGGAAGCAGAGACGCCCATGTACAATCAGTTGCCACGTGCCAACTGTGGCCGCAGGCTGTTGGGGCCCATGGCGCTCCGCACTTGCCCTTTGGCTTCGCCTTGAAGCCAAGTCCAGCATGCCATGGGCCCGGGGCTACTGTCGGCGTTCTAGAAACGGGGGTCCCGAGACTTGCCTACCTGCGGCCCGTGGCGTGACTCCCCAGCGGCCCTGTACGGCCCATCTTCACCAACAAACACTCAAGACCCTCGCGAGGGGCCAAGCCTCGCGAGGTGGACGACGCAAGACCTCCTCAGGGGAGGCCTCCCCAGGATGGCTCGCGAGGGGCGGAGAGATCAAGGCAAGGGACACCTCGCGAGGTTTGCGTGACGCAAGCCATGACGACTGGAGCCAGGCGGGCGCCAGCGCGCAGTGTCCTTGTTTCCTATTTGGTGCTAAAGAGGCAAGCGCGGGCGAGGAGTTTTGAGGCATCAGGAAAAGGTTTCCACATTGGTGCAACAAGTCCAAGACCAGCAGGACAGCAGGACAGAGGTCACCATGCAGCCCAAGACGGCGTCACCACCAGAGCCTTTGGCAGGCGAAGACTACTTTTGTCAGGATAACTTGTACTAGTTGTCTCCCTTTGAATTTGGCCGTTGTGGGATCCCTTCCTGCTCAATATTTGGGAAGAGGACCAGGGCCTTATAAATAGGACTAGCCACCACCATAGAGGGGGGCCAGATCAGCTCATCCAGATTATCCCCAACCACACAAGTTCACCAAGCACAAGAACACCTCTCCTCGGGAGGCTAATCTTCCCTTGTAACTGTTCATTCTTAGCCCAAGAGGCAATCCACCACACCACACTGGAGTAGGATATTACACCACAATGATGGCCCGAACCAGTATAAATATTGTGTCTCTCGTTCTTTGGGTTCGTCGAGCTAGGCCGTGAGATCATGTCGAGTGCGAGCTAGAGAGGGGGAGAGATCTTTGTGCGCACTCCAGTGTTCGAACCTCAAGGTTTTGCCGGAACCCGAAATCCGACAATACCACATGACAATTTGAACTTCTACTTTTCCGCATGTGCCTTACGGATCTCTTTTGCAGGAAATCTGCTCAAAGAAGAATTCCGATTTGAAAAGGACGACAAGATATCGCAAATATGTTACCCGCTGCTTTGCTCTTGTTGGTACCCGTTGATCTGTAATCTAGTGGTGTCATGAAGCTGACAACTCCTTCACAATGTCATTTCCTGCCATGTCTTAACCTGAACAATACCATATTGTGTTAATGCTATTTTAAATTGTGTCACTTTATTCGTCAATAAGAAATGTGATGAATTGTCAGCACTGATACTTATATGTGCAAAACTTGTCATATGTCTGCTTGTTTCTCTTTCAGAGTGAGGAGGATATAAGTGTCAAACAAGCGTAGTCTCATCAGCTTGCTCAGCTGCTTGTGCTATAGCTCCCGAGCAGGGCTAACCTTTCTTGAACTCTATTGAAGTGTTGTCGATTTTGTATATTATTTTGTCAAGTTTGGGTAATCCAACCGTGCCATTCGCATGACCCCTTGGGAACAAGCGAGTTCTAAGGCTTGAGGGGGGCCCGCGCTTGATATTCATTGCCTATATAAGTGGATAAAGATCCCTATTTCCCACCCACGCCTTCTTCCTTCTCCTGTTTTCCCATCCTCAAGCTCCAACGCCCAAGCTTCGATCGTTTCCACCACCGCCAACCTCTCCAGCCATGTCCGGATATGGTTCAAAGGGCAAGTGGGAGGCCTCCTCCATCACGGAGAACAACGTCAAGGAGCTCCGAGAGGCGGGATATCTGTCTGCGGACATCGCACACAGGCTCCCTGCCAAAAAGCAAGTCATTCCCACCCTGGAGCCCGGCAAAAGGGTTGTGTTCATCCCTCACTTCCTCCATGGGCTAGGGTTTCTCCTCCACCCCTTTGTCCACTGCCTCATGTTCTACTGTGGGCTAGATTTCCATGATCTAGCCCCAAACTCTTTCATGCACATCTCGGCATTTATCGTCGTGTGTGAGGTGCTACTCTGCCCCCCCCCCCCCGCCACACACACTTCGGCCTATTCAATGTGAAGCCGAAGTGGTTGACGGGTAGCATGCAGACTGCGGCGGTGCCATGGTGAGCTGACACGTCTCCAATGTATCTATAATTTTTGACTGTTCCATGCTATTATATTATCAATCTTGGATGTTTTATAATCATTTTATAGTCATTCTATATCATTTTTGGTACTAACCTATTGACATAGTGCCAAGTGCCAGTTCTTGTTTTTTTCCGTGTTTTTACATCGCAGAAAATCAATATCAGACGGAGTCCAAATGCCACGAAACTTTATTGAGAATTTTTATGGGCCAAAAGGAACACAACGGGCCCTGGCTGTGCCTGGGGGTGCCCTGAGGGGGGCACAACCCACCAGGGCGCGCCAGGAGGCCCTGGTGCTCCCTGGTGGGTTGTGCCCACCTCGGGTGCCCTCGGACCGCCTCTTTGCTCTATAGATACCCCCAAAATCCCAGAACCCTAGGGAAGTCGACGAAATATTCATCCAGCCGCCGTAGAGTCCAGAACCACTAGATCCAATCTAGACACCTTCTCGGATGGGGTTCACCACATCCATTGGTGCCTCTCCGATGATGCGTGAGTAGTTCTTTGTAGACCTTTGGGTCCATGGTTAGCAGCTAGATGGCTTCATCTTCCCCTCTCTCTCTTGATTCTCAATACAATGCTCTCTCGGAGATCCATATGATGTAACTCTTTTGCGGTGTGTTTGTTGGGATCGATGAACTTTGAGTTTATGATTAGATCTATCTATTTATATCCATGAAAGTTATTCGAGTCTCATTGATCTCCTATAGACTCGTATTTCCTCTCTGATATTTGGGTTTTATGGCCAACTTGATCTATTTATCTTGCAATGGGAAAAGGTGCTTTGTAGTGGGTTCGATCTTTCGGTGCTTGATCCCAATGACAGAAAGGGAAATGACACGTATGTATCGTTGCTACTAAGGATAAAACATTGGGGCCTATCTCTACATAGATAGATCTTGTCTACATCATGTCATCGTTCTTATTGCATTACTCTGTTTCTCCATGAACTTAATACAATAGATGCATGCTGGATAGCGGTCGATGTGTGGATTAATAGTAGTAGATGCAGGCAGGAGTCGTGATACGTCTCCGTCGTATCTATTATTTTTCATTGTTCCATGCCAATATTCTACAACTTTCATATACTTTTGGCAACTTTTTATACTATTTTTGGGACTAACATATTGATCCAGTGCCGAGTGCCAGTTCCTGTTTGTTGCATGTTTTTTGTTTCGTAGAATATCCATATCAAACAGAGTCCAAACGGAATAAAAACTAACGGAGAATTTTTTTGGAATATATATGATTTTTGGGAAGAAAAATCCACGTGAGACGATGCTCGAGGGGCCCACAGGGCAGGGGGCGCGCCCCTGACCCTCGTGGCCACCCCATAAGGCGGTTGATGCCCTTCTTTCTCCTCAAGAAAGCTAATATCCGGATAGATATCGTATTCAAATTTCAGCCCAATCGGAGTTACGAATCTCCGGGAATATAAGAAACGGTGAAAGGGTAGAATCTGAGAACGCAGAAACAGAGAGAGACAGAGAGACAGATCCAATCTCGGAGGGGCTCTCGCCCCTCCCACGCCAAGGAGACCATGGACCAGATGGGAAACCCTTCTCCCATCTAGGGAGAAGGTCAAGGAAGAAGAAGGAGGGGGGCTCTCTCCCCCTCGCTTCCGGTGGCGCCGGAACGCCGTCGGGGGCCATCATCATCACCGCGATCTACACCAACACCTCCGCCATCTTCACCAACATCTCCATCACCTTCCCCCCTTTATCTACAGCAATCCACTCACTCACAACCCTCTGTACCCTCTACTTGAACATGGTGCTTTATGCTTCATATTATTATCCAATGATGTGTTGCCATCCTATGATGTCTGAGTAGATTTTCGTTGTCCTATCGGTGGTCGATGAATTTCTATGATTGATTTAATTTGCTTATGATTATGTTGATGTCCTTTGGTGCCCATCATACGACAGCGCGTGTGAATCACACCATAGGGTTAGTTTCATGTTGATAGGACTATGTATTGGAGGGCAAGAGTGACAGAAGCTTCAACCTAGCATAGAAATTGATGCATACGGGATTGAAGGGGGACCAATATATATTAATGCTATGGTTGGGTTTTACCTTAATGAACGTTAGTAGTTGCGGATGCTTGCTAATAGTTCCAATCATAAGTGCATAGAATTCCAAGTAAGGGATGACATGCTAGCAGTGGCCTCTCCCACATAATACTTGCTATCGGTCTAGTAAAGTAGTCAATTGCTTAGGGGCAATTTCGCAACTCCTACCACCACTTTTCCACACTCGCTATATTTTCTTTATTGTGTCTTTACTTACAACAGCCCCTACTTTTTACTTACGTAATCTTTATTATCTTGCAAACCTATCCAACAACACCTACAAAGTACTTCTAGTTTCATTCTTGTTCTAGGTAAAGCGAACATCAAGCATGCGTAGAGTTGCATCAGTGGTTGATAGAACTTCAGGGAATATTTCTTCTACCTTTAGCTCCTCATTGGGTTCGACACTCTTACTTATCGAAAACTGTTGCGATCCCCTATACTTGTGGGTTATCAAGACCTTTTTCTGGCGCCATTACCGGGGAGCAATAGCGTGGGGTGAATATTCTCGTGTGTGCTTGTTTGCTTTATCACTTAGTAATTTTTATTTATTGTTCTTAGTTGTTCCCTATCTTTAGTTATGGATATGGAACACGGAATAACAAAAAAATTAGGTGTACTTGCTACTCATGGAGATGGGGAACCTCCTAACACCCTCGATGCTGGTTATGTGAAAAATATTATGTACTACTTTAATAATCCTGAGAAAACCCCATTCAATTATGTAATGGGAGTAACGTTGGATCAACGTGAATACTTTATGGATTACCGCTTGACACAAAAAGGGAAACTATTATGGGACCAAATTCATATATTGAATTGGTATGCTAGGCAACTATGCTGAGATAAGATTATACTTGTTGCTCTAAGGTGAAGGCTCCACACCTTCCCTTTTCATGTGAATTTAATGATAATGAAACCTTAGATTCTTATGCTAATGGTATATATGATTACTATGATGTGGAACATATAGAAGAATTTGTTGCTTTTAAGGGTGCTTATGAAATTGAATCTTTGTTTGAAAAGCATGAAGCTTATGATGATGATGTTTATAGGCCTGAAAATTTAGCTATCTTAAAATATTGCTATGATAATTATGAATACAATTCCTATATTAATGCGCTTATTGAGAAAGTCTCCGCTGTTCAAGAAGAGACTAATATTTTGCAGGAGTCTATGGAAGAAGAAATTGATGAAACTGTGAGCTCATTGGATGAAAAAGATGATGAGGAGAGCGAAGAACAAAAGGAGGAAGAGCGGATTAGCTACCCGTGCCCACCTTCTAATGAGAGTAACTCTTCAACTCATACATTGTTTAATTTCCCTTCGTGCTTACCGAAGGATGATTGCTATGATGATTGTTATGCTCCCGTTGATTCTTTTCAAATATCCCTTTTTGATGATGCTTGCTATGCTTGTGGCCAAGATGCCAATATGAATTATGCTTATGAAGATGAACTTGCTATAGTTCCTTATGTTAAACATGAAATTGTTGCTATTGCACCCACGCATGATAGTCCTATTATCTTTTTGAATTCTCCCGACTACACTATATCGGAGAAGTTTGCACTTATTAAGGATTATATTGATGGGTTGCCTTTTACCGTTGCACATGATGATTTTGATGAATATAATATGCATGTGCTTGATGCTCCTACTTGCAATTATTATGAGAGAGGAACTATATCTCCACCTCTCTATGTTTCCAATATGATAAAATTGCAAGGAACTGTTTATACTATGCATTGGCCTTTACTTTGCGTGCATGAATTGTTCTTTTATGACATGCCGATGCATACGAAGAGAGTTAGACTTCGTCATTACATGATATATGTTACCTTGTGCTCACCACTAAATTACAAATCATTGTTAATTAAAATTGGCTTTGATATACCTTGGGATCCGGGTGGATCCATTACTTGAACACTATATGCCTAGCTTAATGGTTTTAAAGAAAGCTCTGCCAGGGAGACAACCCGAAAGTTTTAGAGAGTCATTTATTTCTGTTGAGTGCTTTTATATAGTTTAAAAACAACAAAAATAAAGAGGGGAACCCAAAACTTTTTCAAAAAGGAAAGCGAAAGTGAGAAAGACAAGCATTGTTGAAGTGGGAGCTAGCCTTGAACTTTGTTCATGCTCACGGAAACTTTGTGAATCTTGATTACAGAAAGTTTTCAATAAAAATAATTATACCCTTGTACAATTCCATTGTATTATAAAAATAATGTGCCAAGGTTTGCCTTTAGGATGTTTACATTTGCTTGATGGTTTGTACGGTGCAGGACAGAAACTTTGTCTGTAGTGCACGATTTTACATTTTTTGCTGGAATGCCAAATGGTTCTGATTCTTTTTTCACTGTCTTTCTATACGAATTGTTCATTTTTCCTAATTTTGGCAGAATTTTTCAAGTAACAGAAGTATGGTGAATGTTCAGATTATTACAGACTGTTATTTTTTAGTCAGATTCTGTTTTTGATGCATAATTTGCTTGTTTTGATGAAACTATCGATTCATATCAGTGGATTAAGCGATGAAAAAGTTATATTACAGTAGACACAATGAAAAAACAAAATATGTATTGGTTTGCAACAGTACTTAGAGTAGTGATTTGCTTTATTATACTAACGGATCTTACCGAGTTTTTTTGTTGTAGTTTTGTGTGGATGAAGTGTTCGATGATCGAGAAGGTCTCGATGTGAGAAGAAGGAAGAGATTCAAGAGCTCAAGCTTAGGGATGCCCAAGGCACCCCAAGTAAATATTTAAGGAGACTCAAGCGTCTAAGCTTGGGGATGCCCCGGAAGGCATCCCCTCTTTCTTCAACAAGTATCGGTATGTTTTCGGATTCGTTTCGTTCAAGCGATATGTGCAATCTTGGAGCGTCTTTTGCATTTAGTTTTCATTTTTCTTTTATGCACCATGCTGGTATGATATAGTCCTTGGTTGATTTATAGAATACTCTATGCACTTAACTTAAATCTTTTGAGTATGGCTTTATAGAATGCTTCATGTGCTTCACTTATATCATTTGGAGCTTGGATTGCATGTTTCTCTTTACATATACAACCGCCATTTGTAGAATGCTCTTTTGCTTCACTTATATTTGTTAGAGTGTGGGCATATCTTTTGTAGAAAGAATTGAACTCTCTTGCTTCACTTATATCTATTTAGAGAGATGACATGAACTGGTCATTCACATGGTTAGTCATAAAATCCTACATAAACTTGTAGATCGCTGAATATGATATTGTTGATTCCTTGCAATAGTTTTGCGATATAAAGATGGTGATATTAGAGCCATGCTAGTGGGTAGTTGTGGATTGTAGAAATACTTGTGTTGAGGTTTGTGATTCCCGTAGCATGCACGTATGGTGAACCGTTATGTAATGAAGTCGGGGCATGATTTATTTATTGATTGTCTTCCTTATGAGTGGCGGTCGGGGACGAGCGATGGTCTTTTCCTACCAATCTATCCCCTAGGAGCATGCGCGTAGTACTTTGTTTCGATAACTAATAGACTTTTGCAATACGTATGTGAGTTCTTTATGACTAATGTTGAGTCCATGGATTATACGCACTCTCACCCTTCCACCATTGCTAGCCTCTCTAGTACCGCGCAACTTTCGCCGGTACCATGAACCCACCATATACCTTCCTCAAAATAGACACAATACCTACATATCATGGCATTTCCATAGCCATTCCGAGATATATTGCCATGCAACTTCTATCATCATCATATACATGACTTGAGCATTCATTGTCATATTGCTTTGCATGATCATAAGATAGCTAGCATGATGTTTTCATGGTTTGTCCGTTTTTTTGATGTCATTGCTACGCTAGATCATTGCACATCCCGGTACACCACCGGAGGCATTCATATAGAGTCATATCTTTGTTCAAGATATCGAGTTGTAATATTGAGTTGTAAGTAAATAAAAGTGTGATGATCATCATTATTAGAGCATTGCCCCACTGAGGAAAGGATGATGGAGACTATGATTCCCCCATAAGTCAGGATGAGACTCTGGACTTTAGAAAAAAAATAAAAGAGGCCAAAGAAGCCCAAATAAAAAAAAAGAGGCCAAAGAAGCCCACAAAAAAAATAAAAACAAAAAAATGAGAGAAAAAGAGAGAAGGGGCAGTGTTACTATCCTTTTTCCACACTTGTGCTTCAAAGTAGCACCATGTTCTTCATATAGAGAGTCTCTTGAGTTATCACTTTCATATAATAGTGGGAATTTTCATTATAGAACTTGGCTTGTATATTCCGATTATGGGCTTCCTCAAATGCCCGAGGTCTTCATGAGCAAGCAAGTTGGATGCACACCCACTTAGTTTTCAGTCTGAGGTTTCATACACTTATAGCTCTACTGCATCCGTTGCATGGCAATCCCTACTCACTCACATTGATATCTATTGATGGGCATCTCCATAGCCCGTTGATATGCCTAGTTGATGTGAGACTATCTTCTCCTTTTTGTCTTCTCCACCATCATATTCTATTCCACCTATAGTGCTATGTCCATGGCTCACGCTCATGTATTGCGTGAAAGTTGAAAAGGTTTGAGAACGTCAAAAGTATGAAACAATTGCTTGGCTTGTCATCGGGGTTGTGCATGATGTGAATATTTTGTGTGGTGAAGACGGAGCATAGCCAGACTATATGATTTTGTAGGGATAACTTTCTTTGGCCATGTTATTTTGAAAAGACATGATTGCTTTATTAGTAGGCTTCAAGTATTATTGTTTTTATGTCAAATGATAGACTATTTCTTTGAATCACTCGTATCTTAATATTCATGCCATGATTAGATATGTGATCAAGATTATGCTAGGTAGCATTCCACATCAAAAATTATATTTTTTTATCATTTACCTACTCGAGGACGAGCAGGAATTAAGCTTGGGGATGCTGATACGTCCCCGTCGTATCTATAATTTTTGATTGTTCCATGCCAATATTCTACAACTTTCATATACTTTTGGCAACTTTTTATACTATTTTTGGGACTAACATATTGATCCAGTGCCCAGAGCCAGTTCCTGTTTGTTGCATGTTTTTTGTTTCACAGAATATCCATATCAAACAGAGTCCAAACGGAATAAAAACTAACGGAGATTTTTTTTGGAATATATATAAATTTTGGGAACAAAAATCCACGCGAGACGATGCTCGAGGGTCCCACGAGGCAGGGGGGGCGCGCCCCAGGGGGGTAGGCGCGCCCCTGACCCTCGTGGCCACCCCGTAAGGCGGTTGATTCCCTTATTTCGCTGCAAGAAAGCTAATATCTTGGTAGATATCGTGTTCAAATTTCAGCCCAATCGGAGTTATGGATCTCCGGGAATATAAGAAACGGTGAAAGGGTAGAATCTGAGAACGCAGAAACAGAGAGAGACAGAGAGACATATCCAATCTCGGAGGGGATCTCGCCCCTCCCATGCCATGGAGACTATGGACCAGAGGGGAAACCCTTCTCCCATCTAGGGAGAAGGTCAAGGAAGAAGAAGAAGAAGGAGGGGGGCTCTCTCCCCCTCACTTCCGGTGGCGCCGGAACGCCGCCGGGGGCCATCATCATCACCGTGATCTACACCAACACCTCCGCCATCTTCACCAACATCTCCATCACCTTCCCCCCTCTATCTACAGCGGTCCACTCTCTCGCAATCCGTTGTACCCTCTACTTGAAGATGGTGCTTTATGCTTCATATTATTATCCAATGATGTGTTGCCATCCTATGATGTCTGAGTAGGTTTTCGTTGTCCTATCGGTGGTTGATGAATTGATATGATTGATTTAATTTGCTTGTGGTTATGTTGTTGTCCTTTGGTGCCCATCATATGAGAGCGCGCGTGGATCACACCATAGGGTTAGTTTCATGTTGATAGGACTATGTATTGGAGGGCAAGAGTGACAGAAGCTTCAACCTATAATAGAAATTGATGCATATGGGATTGAAGGGGGACCAATATATCTTAATGCTATGGTTGGGTTTTACCTTAATGAACGTTAGTAGTTGTGGATGCTTGCTAATAGTTCCAATCATAAGTGCATAGAATTCCAAGTAAGGGATGACATGCTAGCAGTGGCCTCTCCCACATAATACTTGCTATCGGTCTAGTAAAGTAGTCAATTGCTTAGGGGCAATTTCGCAACTCCTACCACCACTTTTCCACACTAGCTATATTTACTTTATTGTGTCTTTACTTACAACAGCCCCTACTTTTTACTTACGTAATCTTTATTATCTTGCAAACCTATCCAACAACACCTACAAAGTACTTCTAGTTTCATACTTGTTCTAGGTAAAGCGAACATCAAGCGTGCGTAGAGTTGCATCGGTGGTTGATAGAACTTCAGGGAATATTTCTTCTACCTTTAGCTCCTCATTGGGTTCGACACTCTTACTTATCGAAAACTGTTGCGATCCCCTATACTTGTGGGTTATCAAGTCGGTCTATTATCTTGGACGTGATGCCTATATAATGATCATTGCCTAGGTATCTTCATAATTATTCCAAGTTCTATCTATTGCCCAACAGTAATTTGTTCACCCACTGTTTGCTATTTTTCTCGAGAGAAGCAACTAGTGAAACCTACGGCCCCTAGGTCTTTCTTGTCATATATTTGCCTTTCCGATCTACTTTTTATTTGCTTTCATTTTTAGCTCTATTAATCGAAAAACCCAAAAATACTTGGTTGCAATTTCTCTTTATTTTTTGGCGTTCAATCTATCAATCTACTACAAATTTATCTCACATCTGTTTGCCTATCTTGAGGCGCCATACCCCGAAAGGGATTGACAACCCCTTTAACACGTCAGGTTGCAAGGATTTGTTATCTGTGTGCAGGGGAAGTTTATGTTTTTTTACTTGGTTCTCCTACTGGTTCGATAACCTTGGTTTCATATCTGAGGGAAATACCTACCGCCGATGTGCTGCATCATCCCTTCCTCTTTGGAGAAATACCAATGTAGCTTCAAGCGACATCAAAAGGAATTTATGGCGCCGTTGCCGAGGAGGATCTTCAACATATACCATGTTCCTAATCACAAATCTCATGTCCTTGCAATTTACATTATTTGCCATTTGCCTCTCGTTTTCCTCTCCCCCACTTCACAAATTTTTTCCATTTTATTCCCCTCTATTTTCCATTCGCCGTTTTCTTGCCGGATCTGTTTTTGAGTGCAATCTTGTTATGTAGTCATCATGACTCAAGGGAACACCAAGTTATGTGATTTCTCAAATACCAACAACAATGATTTTATTGGCACTCTAATTGCTCCTCCCGCCACTAGTGCGGAGTCTTGTGATATTAATACTGCTTTGTTGAATCTTGTTATGAAAGACCAATTTTCCGATACTCCTAATGAGGATGTTGCATCCCATCTTAATACCTTCGTGGAATTATGTGATATGAAAAAGAAAAAAATATGTGGACAATGATGTTGGTCAAGATGAAATTATTTCCTTTCTTTGCGTGATTCTGCAAAAAATTGGTTCTCTTCTTTGCCTCGCAATTGTATCGATTCTTGGAATAAGTGCAAAGATGATTTTATCACTAAGTATTTTCCTCCCGCAAAAATTATTTCCCTTAGAACCCAGATCATGAATTTCAAGCAACTTGAACATGATCATGTTGCACAATCTTGGGAAAGGATTAAAATGATGCTAAGGAATTGCCTAACTCATGGGTTAAATCTTTGGATGATCATACAAAATTTTTATGCGGGGTTGAATTTTGTTTCTCGCAATCTTTTAGATTCCGCTGCGGGTGTTACTTTTATGGAAATTACTTTGGGTGAAGCCACCAAATTGCTTGATAATATTATGTCAAATTATTCGCAATGGCATACCAAAAGAGCTCCTACTAGTAAAAAAGTTAATTCGGTTGAAGAAATTTCTTCTTTGAGTGAAAAAGTTGATGCTCTTGTGAAATTGGTTGCTAGTAGAAGTTCTCCTATTGATCCTAATGATATGCCTTTTTCTACTTTGATTGAGCAAAATAGTGATGCCATAGATGTGAATTTTATCTCTCGAAATAATTTCAACAACAATGCTTATAGAGGTAATTTTAATCCTAGGCCTTTTCCTCGTAATTCCTCTAATAATTACGGGAATTCCTATGGAAATAAATCTTATAATAATAATAGGAACACCTCTGATCTTGAGAATAATATTAAAGAATTTATCAATACACAAAAAGTTTTCAACACTTCCATAGAAGAAAAGTTGAGTAAGATTGATGATTTGTCTAGAAGTGTTGATAGAATTGCTCATGGTGTGGAAAATCTCAAGATGATTTTTTTGTGCCTAAGGTTGATGAATCAATTAAAGCTCTTTATGTTTCTATGGATGAAAGTAAGAAAACAACCGCTATGCTTAGAGCTAGAAGAGAATTTTTAGAAAAAGCATTTTCTAGTGATTTCTTTCGCAAAAGTATTGAAGATCTTAAAAGATTGGTGTTTCTTCTATTGATTCCTTGTTTAGTAAAGTTAATATTGATGAAAAAGGGACTGGAGAAGATTCAACTTTAGGTAGAACGCGTCCCAATATTTCGGAGGGTGAAAATCTTGTTGAGAAAATTGATGAAAGTGGGTTTGGAGAGGTCAAAACTTTAGCTAGTGATGTACCCACTCTTTTGGATTACAAAGACTTTAATTATTATAGTTGCTCTTTGATTGATTATATTTCTTTGTTGCAATCCATGATAAATTCACCCCATGTTTATGAACAAAATAAAGCTTTTACTAAACATATTGTTGATGCTATGATGAAAGCTATTGAAGAAAAATTGGAACTATAAATTTAAATTCCTATAAAATTGCATGATGAATGGGAACCTACTATAAAAGTCAAGATTAAAAATTATGAGTGTTTTTATTTGTGTGACTTGGGTGCTAGTGTTTCTACAATTCAGAAATCTTTATGTGATGTGCTTGGTCTTACTAATTTTGAAGAATGTTCTTTGAATTTGCACTTGGCGGATTCTACTATTAAAAATCCTATGGGAAGAATTAATGATGTTCTTATTCTTCCAAATACTAATTATGTGCCCATAGATTTTATTGTTCTTGATATTGATTGCAATTTGTCTTGTCCAATTATTCTTGGTAGACCGTTTTTACGCACTATCGGTGCCATGATTGATATGAAAGAGGGCAATATTAAGTCCCAATTTTCTTTGAGGACGGGTATGGAACACTTTCCTAGAACTAAAATTAAGCCACCTTATGAATCAATCATGAGGGCATCTTATGGATCTAGAACCAAAGATGACAAAACTTAGATCCTTGCTTTATGCCTAGCTAAGGGCGTAAAACTATAGCGCTTGTTGGGAGGCAACCCAATGAATAAATTTTATTTTTGCTTTTTTCTTCCTGTTTTTGTGTGTTAGAAAAATTATGATACTGATATGATAGTGTTTTTTCTATTTTAATTAGTGTTTGTGCCAAGTAAGCCTTTAGGATCTTCTTGGGTGATAGTTGTTTGATCTTGCTGAAAAAACAGAAACTTTTACCCTCACGAAATTAATTTTCATTGTTTACCAGAGAGGGATAAAATACCCATTCTACTTGGAGTAGATCAATATACAAATTTCTCAGGCCTTCCTAATTTTTCAGAATTTTTGGAGTTACCGAAGTCTTCGAAATAGTCAGATTGCTACAAACTGTTCTGTTTTGACAGATTCTATTTTCTTTGTGTTGTGTGCTTATTTTGATGGCTCTATGGTTTTCTTTGATGAGTTTTTGCCATAGAAAAGTTGGAATGCAGTATATATAATACAAAAACAAAATATGAATTGGTTTGATACAGTACTTATAGTAGTGATTTATTATTCTTATATTAACAGATCTCACGAAGGTTTTGTTGAGTTTTGTGTGATTGGAGTTTTCAAGTTTTGGGTTATCTTACAATGGATGAAGGAAGGATGGAAGAGCCTAAGCTTGGGGATGCCCGGATTCCCAAGCTTTTATCCAAAAAATAGCAACCAACTAAGCTTGGGGATGCCCCCGAGTGGCATCCCCACTTTCTTCCAACGATCATCGGTATTTTACTCGAAACTATATTTTTATTCGTCACATGATATGTGTTTTGCTTGGAGCGTCTTGTATGATGTGAGTCTTTGCTTGTTTTATTTTATGTTTTGAGTTATCAATCCTTGCTGGACACACCTATTTGAGAGAGCCAAAATTATGTCATGACTTGTTAGAATTGCTCTCTAGGCTTCACTTAAATTTTTATGAGCAATGGACTTGCTCTAGTGCTTCACTTATATCTTCTTGAGCACGGTGTGCTTTAGTATTGTTGAAGAAATTCTATCTTGCTTTACTTATATTTATATGAGAGTTAGTAAAATTCTCAAGAAATTCTCTCTTGCTTCACCTAAATTAATTTGAGAGAAAGAAAATGTTATTATGCTCATGACCTTCACTTATATTTGTTGGAGCTTGTCAAAAGCAATACATCAAAATTAGTCCCAAAGTGATAGATATCCAAGAAAGATATAATAAAAACTTTCATTAAGATCATTGGACAAAATGAACTTGATTCTTAGTAATAATTTTGAGATATGATGATGTGAGTTATGTTGATGAATAATTATGCTTTAGTAAGAATATTGGTGTTAAGGTTTGTGATTCCCTATGCAACTATGAAAGTCAATAGTCGTGCAATGAAATTATATCCTACTTATGGTGCATTATCCGGTGTTATTTGTGCTTAATGCTTTCTTATGAGATTATTCCTTTCTTAGTTGGTCGCTTCCCAATCTTTTGCTAGCCTTCATTTTACACTAAATATGATCACTACCTGTGCATCCAAAACCCTTTAACCTAGTTTTGCCACTTGAATCCACTATCTATACCTACTAATAAAAAGAAAAAGGTATTCTTAGTCCGTCATGCTATTTTATAGAAAACCCCCTGATGTTTCTGACATTAAACCCGCAGTACATATCAAATATTTTTCAAAATACTCATATCTTCTAAACCGTAACTCCAAATTTAACATGTTATATATGAAATTTGATTAGAAAAATATATAGAATTTGAATATGATATTATTTTACCTATTAACCATTTAAATAAAAAAATACTATCTAGGGTGCAATCTTAATCAAAAGTGCATTATCCGTCTTTTTTTCATATCGGTACTGATCCGGATTGTGGATGAACATCTCAGCAAAATCAGAATTGGGGACGAAATTGAAGATCACTTGCCCGTTTCTTTGTACGTATTAAATCTACATGCAAGCCTTGTTTAAATAGAAGACATGCGGAATCTTGAACTTGCAGTTTTGTAGGCAAAGACCATCTTTGTTTGGGCCGTAGCTACAAATACTCAGATTATAGACATTTTTGTAAATTAAGAGCGTGTGGTATTCTTTTCTCCGGTTGCAATGCACGGGCCCTTTTGCTAGTATCTACCTATATGCGGTATTCTTTTGCCGTTCTAAGCAAATTTGCATGTGCCATCTCTAATTTTCAAAATAAACTTCTCTTTTGTGTGTTTGTTTCGCTCGCGGAGCGGTGAGGGGTGGCTAATATTTTCCATGCTAGATGTGTTATTCTCAAGATGAATGTTTATTCACTTGTCATTGCACGAGAGTAACGCAAAGGTATTAGGGATTCCCAATCCCGAAATGCAAAAAAATGAATTTACTTTATGTTGTCAAATAATAAATTACTTGGAAAGTGTTGGTATGGAGGGCAACCGTGGATACGGCTAGCCATGGAAAGTGAAAGTATGGTGGAAAAAGGAATAAACTTTATTTTCTATTTGGGAACCGCCTATGATATATCTATGCATGTAAAGTATTGGGAACTCTAAGTCGTTTTCGTTGGTGGGATGGATACACCTCTCAAAATGTTTTTATCTCTAAGTTTTTCACTTTGAGCTCTGGCACCTCTACAAATCCCTACATCCCTCTACAAAGGGCCTTCCTTTTACGTTACGCAATTTTTATTTTGAGTCTCCATCTTCCCTTATAAAAGCACCAACTAGCAGGCAATATGATCATACTTAAGTATTGGGTGTAGCTAATATTCGAGTGTGTTTCATGAATGGATCAATGTTTGAGCATGATGGGCTAGGGATAACTTATTTTAGCGTTGATATTTTGAAAGACATGGTTGCTTGTTGATATGCTTGAGTATCTAAATTATCATGTCAAAACTAGACTATTGCTTTGAACAACTAAAAGTCCAATTGTCCATGCTATAAAGAAAAGAATATGATATGACATCATAGGCAGCACTCCACATCAAAAATTCTGTTTTTATCACTTACCTATTCGAGGACGAGTAGGAGTTAAGCTTGGGGATGCTGATACATCTCCAACGTATCCATATTTTTTCTTGTTCCATGCTGTTATATTATCAATCTGGGATGTTTTATAATCATTTTATAGTCATTTTATATCATTTTTTTGGTACTAACCTATTGACATAGTGCCAAGTGCTAGTTCCTGTTTTTTCCGTGTTTTTTACATCATAGAAAATCAATATCAGACGGAGTCCAAATGCGACGAAACTTTACGGAGAATTTATATGGGCCAAAAGGAACAAAACAGGCCTTGGCTGCGCCTGGGGGGGGCCCGAGGGGGGCACAACCCACCATGGCATGCCAGGAGGCCCAGGAGCGCCCTGGGGGGTGCCCCCCTGGGGGGCACAACCCACCAGGGCGCGTCAGGAGGCCCAGGCGCGCCCTGGTGGGTTGTGCCCACCTCGGGTGCCCCCCCGGACCGCCTCTTTGCTCTATAAATACCCCAAAGATCCCAGAACCCTAGGGGAGTCGACAAAATATTCATCCAGCCACCACAGAGTCGAGAACCACCAGATCCAATCTAGACACCATCTCTGATGGGGTTCACCACCTCCATTAGTGCCTCTCTGATGATGCGTGAGTAGTTCTTTGTAGACCTTCAGGTCCGTAGTTAGTATCTAGATGGCTTCATCTCTCTCTCTCTCTTGATTCTCAATACAATGGTCTCTTGGAGATCCATATGATGTAACTCTTTTCCGGTGTGTTTGTTGGGATCGATGAACTTTGAGTTTATGATCAGATCTATCTTTTTATATCCATGAAAGTTATTCGAGTCTCTTTGATCTCTTATATGCATGATCTCTTATAGCCTCGCATTTCTTCTCTGATATTTGGGTTTTGTTTGGCCAACTTGATCCATTTATCTTGCAATGGGAAGAGGTGCTTTGTAGTGGGTTCGATCTTACGGTGCTTGATCACAGTGACAGAAAGGGAAACGACATGTATGTATCGTTGCTACTGAGGATAAAACGATGGGGTCTATCTCTACATAGAGAGATCTTGTCTACATCATGTCATCGTTATTATTGTGTTACTCCATTTCTCCATGAACTTAATACACTAGATGCATGCTGGATAGCGGTCGATGTGTGGAATAATAGTAGTAGATGCAGGCAGGAGTCAGTCAACTAATCTTGGACGTGATGCCTATATAATGATCATTTCCTGAATATCGTCATAATTATTTGAGGTTCTATCAATTGCCCAACAGCAATTTGTTCACCCACTGTTTGCTATATTTCTCGCGAGAAGCCACAAGTGAAACCTACGGCCCCCAGGTCTTTCTTTTCATATATTTGCCTTTCCGATCTACTTTTTATTTGATTTTATTTTCAGATCTAGTAATCCAAAAACCTAAAAAATACTTTGCTGCAATTTTTCTTTATTTATTTTATTTGGCGTTCAATCTATCAATCTACTCCAAATTTATCTCACGTTCGTTTGCCTATGTTCAGGCACCGTACCCCGAAAGGGATTGACGACCCCTTTAACACGTCGGGTTGCGAGGATTTGTTATCTATGTGTTGGGGCTGTTTACATTGTGTTGCTTGGTTCTCCTACTAGTTTGAAAACCTTGGTTTTATATCTGAGGGAAATACCTATCACCGCTATGCTGCATCATCCCTTCCTCTTTGGGGAAATACCGACGTAGCTTCAAGCGGCATCATGAGCAAACTCCCCAACACCACTTGGCCTAAAGGGGCCTTTGTGGAGACTGTCAAGGTGTGGCAACATGAGTGGTTCTACATCACCGAACCCCACGGCGCCAGGTGGGTGGCCACTCCTGAGTTTAGATCCGGACCCCCTACGCAGATCACGTCGTGGACCAACAAGGGTGTGGATTGGGGATCCACGGCAGAAGTGCTGATGTTGCAAAAGCGCCTCACAAACATGATAAGCAAGAACACTAGCCTCCCCAACGTGATTCAGGTGATGCTCTTCCGCTGGATGCTTCCCTGCCAACTCCGGCCCTCCCACATGCGGGAATTCAATCTGGAAAATCCACGAACCCTGAAGCGCTTCTTCGGCACAACGCACGAAGACATCTGGAAGCTGCTCTTCAAGACCCAGAAAGCGTGGCCGAAGACAACCGAAGACATCGGCCTCGACAACGAGAACCCGGCCACACCGGTAAGTGTGTTATTCCTGAACGTACATTCAGTCCATAAGTTATTGGGCATAATGAGTTTTCCGTCCCTTGCTCAGGGCTGGATAGTGAAGGCGGAGTGGATTAAGTGTCTAGCTGGCTTCCTGAAGATCCGGCCACTCCCCAGCTAATGAAGGTGCTGGTCCCGGTGCCCTATCAGGTGCCGAAGAAGAAGGCCAAGAAGAAGGGCAAGGAGGCCAAGGGCGGCCCCCGCCGTAAGGGTACTTCAGACGCAGTGTCCGAAGAGATCAAAATCCCCTCCTCCCACGAGGAAGATGAAGATGAAGAGGAGGCAAAAAGTGACTCCCCTCTCAAGGGGAGGAAGATGAAGAGGGCGGCCTCCATAGACCCGGAGGAGGGGGCGTCCAAGAGGGGGAAGGTAACCCTCTCGGATGGTTCAAATTCAGAGGCCGAACCCATCCCCAAGAGGCCTCCCAGGGCGAATCCCCTGGCCGAATCGTAAGTACCAAAGGATTTGTTACAAGTATTCGGTCCTCTATGTTTTTAATATAACATATTATGTTGTGTGTATTTCAGCCCTACTCACGATCTCCCCAACCCTTCACTATCTGAGGGGAGCTCTCTGCCACCTGAGATGGCAGAGAGCGAGACGCCTCCGCGAGCCTCTCCTCCCACCATCGCAGATGAAACTGAGGTGTTGTCCCGAAGGACCTCTCCAGGCCGCAGAGGAGTGGGCGAGGTGGCTGAGATGGCGCCTGAGGGGAATACCTTGGCTGCCGAAGACATGGGAGGTGCAATCCCCATGCCGACCGACAGCGGGGGCCCTGACCAGTCCGCCCCCCCGCCGGACACCATTCCGGAGACCCATACGGCTCCGGAATGGGGAAAGCAACCCCCTTTGAAGGAGAGGGGAGCATCAGCTCCGATGGCGACCTCCACTAATCCGGAGGCGCCGAATGCTCTGGTGGAAGCACTACGACGTGCTTCCATCGTGGAGGAGCACCGCACCCAGATGGGTGTGGTGGTTGAGAAGGTCCAGTCTGCCAAGAGCGGGCCGAACGAAGCCTTCACCAGCCTGGTAACAGGCTTTGAGGTATGCGACGTAATGCTTCTAGACGCTTTTCATGTGAAGGAAATATACCTGTATATAGATAGTAGCCCCTGAAACTCTGTTCGGTTTTGAAAAAGGCCGAACAGATGATCCTATAGTATTCGGGGGAGGTGACATACTTTTCTATTTTACAACCAGCTTCCCCGTTGGCGGCAATCGCCTAGGCCGCTGAAGCTTCTGAACTCAATCGAAAACTAAAGCTGGCTGATCATGAGCTCGACCGTGTTAACAAGCGGTTTGATGAGGCACAAGGTATGTGTGTAGGTTTGAAAGGAGTTTGATCATACATCTGAAGTGATATGCAAATTCAGAGTGTAACTCATGTACAGCTGGGGTTATGAGTGCAGGTAACACGGCCGAGGTCGGGGCCCTCAAGAGCTCCATTGCCCAAGCCAAGGAGGAGGCGAAGTCGAGCAAAGCGGCTGCTGACAAAGCAGCTGCGGATTTAAAGACCGAACAGGTCGCTCGCCGCCAACACGAAGAGAGGGTGGCTAAAGTGGAGCTAGAGCTGGAAGACACCGTCCACAAATGCGAGGCTTTGGAGGAGAAGACTATAGCCCAAGCGGCCGAACTCGCCAAAGCCCTCCATGAGGCCAAGGAGGCACGGACAAAGTCCTAGAGCGCTCGTGAAGAGATCCGGCAGGCCGAACAGATAGCGGATGGTAAGCCCTTTCTTTTGTAGAGTATATTTGGGGGGGTCAAAGATATGCCTTGCTTACTCGACTCTGGAGTTGTCCAAACTCTTTTGCGGATCTTCCGAGGAGTGCTGCCGATGTCTCACGGTTCTTCCGAGCCCAGGAGGGGAACACGACAGAGAAGTTATTCTGGTCATAGTTCCTAGCGCCGGAGCGTCCGGCTTTGTTGAACAACCAGATGATGCAACTTTCGGAGCTGCATAGGATGTCCAGTCTGGCCATGAAGGACGTTATAGTCCGGCTTTGGCCAGCCGAACCCATTCCTAGCAGCTGCTTCGGCCTAGTGAGGCGACTCGCCGATGCACTGCCCTGAGTTCAAGTTGCGAAGCGCTCGGCATGCATAGAGGGTGCACGGATGGCCTTTGCCCGTGTCAAGATGCACTGGGTGAAGATGAAGGCTACTGTCGTGGCAACTGAAGGCCCACCCGAAGGCAAGGACCACTGCAAGCCGGAGCGGCACTTTGACGACGTCCTGATAGGTGCCCGAATAGTAGAGGGCCAATGCTCAAAGGATATCATGATTGAGTGAATGTATTATGTTTATCCAGACTTTGTGTTATGAACCAAGGCTTGTAATATATTTATGCCTTCTTCTGAAATTATTTTCCTCCTGTGCGGCCTTTTTAATTTTGAGAGTTTGCCACTCGTCGGCTTCAACCCCCACGTTCATACCATGGGGGTGTTCGGGATAACGCGCGATCACACTTGACCTAACATCCTGGTTCGTAAAGGAGGTGTCTACGCAGCGAACCAGGCAATCAGACTATGTGGCTTTATTACTTTCACTTAGCCATAGGAGTTTGACGGTGGGGCTAAGTACTAGCCCCTGGTGCGTATGCGGCCATCCGAACTAGGATGCCTTACGTGCATGACTGGGTGAAGGCCCGTCCTTCGTATAATACGGAGTAAATCGCAAAAGATTTATAGCAAGTTGTCGAATCGCCAACCAGCTCTCGCCATATCATGACAGTCAGTTTTTGGATTTCTCTACTGAGGTATTTGACCGGACGAACCAGAAACACAATCGTAGTAGTTCTCCCTTTATTTCCTTAGACAAACAAGCAGAACATAAGGTAGTAATCACAGGAGCCGGACAACCCAACCATTGACCGAAGACATGATTCGGAGCTGATGCATATAATGCAATATTCGGGACGCCGAAGTATACTCTAAAAGTGTTCAGACTTTTTGAAAATATACGTGGCCGAATAGAAACCCCGGCATTTAAGCCGTACCGAAGTGTATATGGAATCTGAAGCGAAGAGAAAATACAGATTATGAAATAAACCAACACCGAACAGGGGTTGGCAGAAAAGGAACTGTTTCCATTATAATCTGTTTGATATGTCAAAACGTGTTATTACAGATAATGCCATAACATCAGGGCTATTTTACATGCTGAGAATTTGTAAACAAGGGTAAGCTCTATACAGGGCCTAAAAAGAAAAGGTATTCTTGAAGACCCATTGATAGCCTGCCACACGTCTGCGCCGCTGTCACCTTGGTGCAAGATCCTTTGAGAGGAGAGATCGAAGATCATTTATATGGAAGGGACATGAGAAAGGGCCCTTGTACGACTGTAAGGTGATTAGGTTTTTAACGAACCTGTAATACGAGAAAAAAGGAAAAGGAAAGTGTTGAGGTCAAAAATAGGGTTGAACCGCACTATAGACCCTGTTCGCATTGTGCCTCCGTCGTTGCCCAAGGTATTTTGAGTGCATAGTTATGCACATGCGGTACATGTGCCACGGTTAGATGGGCGATTGACGGAGGTGGAACTGCTAGTCCAGCTCTGGATTCACTGAGCTGTCATTCTGCAGGGTAGGCTGGACTCGTTTAACAGTGTCCGGTGGCTTGATGGCCGATGAAGTGTTCGGCTTGATAGGGCCGCTCTGCACCTCAGCCACAAGGGCCGCGGTATGCTCCTCAGTACAAAGGGAACGCTCCATGTTTCCATTGACTGTGATAACGCCACGTGGTCCAGGCATTTTGAGCTTTAAATAAGCATAGTGCAGGACTGCATTGAAGCGGGCGAACGTCCGAGCATTGCATGATAACCACTGCGAAAGGGGACAATGTCAAAGATCAAGTCTTCACTTCGGAAGTTATCCGGTGAACCGAAGACTACTTCCAATGTTAATGAACCCGTGGAGCGGGCCTCTACGCCGGGTATCACCCCTTTAAAGGTGGTGTTACTAAGCTTGATTCTTGACGGGTCAATACCCATTTTATGAACAGTGTGTTGATAAATCAAGTCAAGACTGCTGCCCATGCCCATAAGGACTCGAGTGAGATGGAATCCGTCGATGATAGAATCGAGGACCACTGTTGCCGAACCTCAATGACGAATACTTGTCGGGTGGTCCCTGCGATCAAAGGTAATCGGACAAGCTGACCAAGGGTTGAATTTTGGGGCGACCGGCTCTACGGCGTAGACGTCCCTTAATGCGCGCTTCTGCTCCCTCTTGGGATATGAGTGACGTATATCATATTCACTGTTTTTACCCCAGGGGGAATTTCTTTTGCCCCGCTGTGTTCGGTGGGCGGGGCTCATCATCGTCCTCGCTTGGCGGCCCTTTCCACTTATGTTCGGTATTTAATTTACCAGCCTGTTTGAAGACCCAACAGTTTCTGTTGGAATGATTTGCAGGCTTGTCAGGGGTGCCATGAATCTGGCAAGGCCTGTCGAGTATTTTGTCCAAATTGTACGGGCCGTCCCTGTTTCCTTTGAATGGCTTATTCCACTGACTGAGTTTAGAGCCGCTGAATCCGGCGTTAACTGTCGTATCTTCGGTTTCTTCATTGTTGTTCCGACGCTTCTATTTGCTACATCGTTGGCCGTCTGTTGCCGTCCATGGCTTCGGAGGTGCATGGGTCGCTGGTATTGTTGCTTCTACGAGCTAACAAGCTGTCTTCTCCCACGCAGAAGAGGGTCATGAGTGTGGTAAGAGCTTCCATATACTTTGGCTTTTCTTGGCCGAGGTGTCGGGCAAGCCATTCATCGCGGACGCTATAGACCTCTTGGCCGAGGTGTCCGGACAGTCGATGATTTGGTTCTTTTTAATTAAGAACTGAGTCCAGAGTTTGCGGGTTGACTCTCCGGGTTGCTGGACTATGTGACTAAGGTCATAGGCGTCCGGTGGCCGGACATAAGTACCTTGGAAGTTGTCTTGAAATGCATCCTCCAAATCTTCCCAGCTGCCAATAGAGTTCTCTGGGAGGCTGTTTAGCCAGTGCCGTTCTGGTCCCTTTAACTTTAGGGGGGAGGTATTTAATGGCGTGGAGGTCATCACCGCGAGCCATGCGACTATGGAGAAGAAAATCTTCAATCCATACCGCGTGATATGTCACTCCATCGTATGCTTCAATGTTCACGGGATTAAACCCTTCTGGAAACTGGTGCTGCATTACCTCATCGCTAAAGCATAAGGGGTGTGCGGCGCCTCTGCATCGGGCAACGTCACGGCGGAGTTCGGATGACATCCATGTTCGGTTTTCAGCCTGAGTGAGGTTATGCTTATCGCGCCAAGCTTGATGGCCGTCATCTCGTGTTGGAGCACACCCCCTTGATCCATAGATTGATCTAGTCTGACCGACTCTATTGTCCAGGTCCTGAGGCAAGTAATAGGTGTAGCTCGGAGCCGCTACCTCCTTGCCTTGACGGCAAGGTGGTGCGGGCTGGTGTTCGGTGTAAGCAGCCGCTTTGTCTCACCCACGTGGTGGTCGGTCTGGTTCATCAGCGTGATTATATCTTGACGGTATTGGCTCAAGGGCCTCGTCATCAAATTGTGGAAGTAGCCGACGCTTCGGATAACTCTTTGTTGGGCACTTGAGGTCATATTCCTCGGCAACTTGGACCTGGGTCCATCTATCATTGAGTGCATCATGTTCGTCTTGAAGCTGTTGTTTCTTTTTTAGGCTCCTCGCAGTTGCGATTAGGTGTCGCTTAAAGCGCTCTTTCTCGAGAGGTTCCTCTGGCACAATGAAGTGTTCATTGCCAAGGCTGACATCCTCCTCGAAGACCGGTAGATAGTTACTATCATTCGAATACTCGTTCCTGACACGCTCGTCGGGGTTAACTTGTCCCTCTTCCCACTCATCCTGCTCGGACGCAGGCTCGCTGGGGTCTTCGGGATCTTTGGCATCATCCTGAGTGTTGTTGTCACCGGTGCCGGTATTGCTTTCCCTTGCATGACGCGATTTTGAGCGGCGCCGCTGATGTCGACGTTTTGATGGTGCCTCGACGGATTGTCCTCAATCGGATCCTTCCTATTGTCTTCGTCATCCTTTTTAGGTGTATCCACCATGTACACATCGTATGTGGAGGTGGCCATCCAATTCTCGGTGATAGTCGGATTCTGGCCTGGTTTGTCTCCGGAATCGTCATCCATACCATCAATGTCTTCGGAGGCATAATCTAGCATGTCGATCAAGTCTTCGAGAGTGGCTATTAAGTGGGTGGTGGGTGGGACGTAAAATTCCCTGCTCTCAGCCCCTAGTCCGGGCTGGGCGTGGTTTGGAGGTGATACTTCCGTAATGGCGAGAGATCGCATTAAGTCCAGGGCCTCGTTTAGGAGGGAAGGGCGGACGGGGAACTGGGGGCCCGCGGAGCTAGGCCTGGTAGACTGTACCTGGCCGTGCTCGCTAGACGCAGACCTCGAGAGTTCGACGTTGGCCTCCAGAGGTGAATTCGGCTTTCCGGTGGTAGGGAGAGTCCTGTTTGATTCCAGGTTTGCCGAAAATACAGTCGCCTATGGGTCTCCGGCAGAGAGCTCCGCAGTAGGAGAGAGTCCGGTGGGTTTAAAACTCCCATCTTCGGATGAGGTGGTCTGCACTGGATCTAAGGCTAGGGCAGGGATGATAATTGGTCATTGAGCGGTGCCTGATGATGGATCCAATGGGTTTCCTTCTTGAAGATAAGGAATAGCGGTCGAGGCCGTGAACCCTTCGAAGATCAAGTCTCCTCAGATATCGACGATGTAATTCAGGTTTCTGAACCTGATCTGATGACCAGGGGGCATAGCTATTGATCTGTTCGAGGTGACCAATTGAATTGGCCCGCAGAGCAAAGCCGCCAAACACAAAAAGTTGACCAGGGAGAAAAGTTTCCCCGGAAACAGCATTGTAGTTGATGATTGAACGAGCCATCGAACCTTCTAGAGACAACACAGTGGAACTATCAATGAAAGCACCAATGTCGGTGTCAAAACAGGCTGATCTCGGGTAGGGGGTCCCGAACTGTGCATCTGAGGATCGAAGGTAACAAGGGACACGGGGAACACGATGTTTACCCAGGTTCGGGCCCTATTAATGGAGGTAAAACCTTACATCCTGCTTGATTGTATTTGATGAGATTAGGGGTTACAAGAGTTGATCTACGTCGAGATCGTAATGTCTAAGCCCTAGATGTCTAGCCTATGTGAATTCTGATACCATCTACAGACTAAACCCTCTGGTTTATATAACACCGGATGGGCTAGGTTTGTATAGAGTCGGCTTGCAGAAGAAGGAAATTACATATCCGAACGTCAATCTTGCCATCCATGCATAGGAGAGTCCTATTCGGACGCGAGGGGAGGTCTTCTACTTTGAATCTTCACAGCCCATCAGTCCGGACCATATCACACAATCCAGACACCCAAGGACCCCCTAGTCCAGGACTCCCTCACCCATGAGTCCCCCCCCCAACACTTGCCGGGGCCCCCGAAACCCCTTTCGGTCATGCTGGTCATCATCCCAGTACCCCCGAAACAATTACGGACTCTAATACCCTTCATCCAATATATCAATCTTCACCTCCGAACCATTCCTGAGTTCCTCGTCACGTCCGGGATCTCATCTGGGAGCCCGAACAACCTTCGGTAACCACCATAAT
Source organism: Triticum urartu (assembly GCF_003073215.2). NCBI lineage: Eukaryota > Viridiplantae > Streptophyta > Magnoliopsida > Poales > Poaceae > Triticum > Triticum urartu. The sequence continues at coordinate 301,521,498 of NC_053022.1, forward strand.
GACTCAACTATACTTATATCGTCACCAAACGTTAAGTGTGTAGACCCTGCGGGTTCGAGAACTATGCAGACATGACCGAGACACCTCTATGGTCAATAACCAATAGCGGGACCTGCATGCCCATATTGGTTCCCACATATTCTACGAAGATCTTATCGGTCGAACCTCGACGTCAAGGATTCAGCTAATCCTGCATGCAGTTCCCTTTGTTCATCGGTATGTTACTTGCCCGAGATTCGATCGTCGGTATTGATGACCCACAAGTATAGGGGATCAATCATAGTCCTTTCGATAAGTAAGAGTGTCGAACCCAACGAGGAGCAGAAGGAAATGATAAGTGGTTTTCAGCAAGGTAGTCTCTACAAGCACTGAAATTGTAGTTAACGAGTAGTTTGATAGCAAGATAATTTGTAACGAGCAAGTAACATAACGGTAAATAAAGTACAGCAAGGCAGCCAATCCTTTTGTGTCAAAGGACAAGCCAAAACGGTCTCTTATGATATGCAAAGCATTCTTGAGGGTACACGGGAATTTCATCGAGTCACTTTCATCATGTTGGGTTGATTCGTGTTTGCTACTTTGATAATTTGATATGTGGGTGGACCAGTGCTTAGGTGTTGTTCTTACTTGAAAAAATCTCCTACTTATGATTAACCCCCTCGCAAGCATCCGCAACTATGAGAAAATTATTAAGATAAAATCTAACCATAGCATTAAAATTTTGGATCCAAATCAGTTCCTTACGAAGTAGTGCATAAACTAGGGTTTAAGCTTCTGTCACTCTAGCAACCCATCATCTAATAACTACTCCACAATGCACTCCCTTAGGCCCTAATAAGGTGAAGTTCCATGTAGTCGACGTTCACATGACACCACTAAGGGAATCACAACATACATATCATCAAAATATCGAACACATATCAAGTTCACATGATTACTAGCAACAAGATTTCTCCCGTGAGTTCAAGAACAAAAGTAACTACTCACAAATGATAATCATGCTCAAGATCAGAGGGGTATTAAATAGCATAAAGGATCTGAACATATAATCTTCCACCAAATAAACCATACAGTAATCAAGTACAAGATGTAATGAACACTACTAGTCACCCACACAAGTACCAATCTAAGGTTTCGGTACAAAGATTGAACACAAGAGATGAACTAGGTTTTGAGAGGAGATGGTGTTGTTGAAGATGTTGATGGAGATTTCCCTCCTGAAGATGGGAGAGTTTTTGGTGATGACGATGATTTCTGCCTCTGGGAGGGAAGTTACCCCGGCGGAATTGCTCCGCTCGAGGGCAAAAGTGCTCCTGCCCAAGTTCTACCTCGAGATGGCGGCGCTTCATCCCGAAAGTCCTCCCCTCATTTTTTAGGTCAAAATGACTTATATACTAGAAGATGGGCATCGGAGGTGGGCCGAGGAGGGCACAACCCACCAGGGCGCGCCTGGGGGCCCTGACACGCCCAGGTCGGTTGTGCCCACTTGGTGGGCCCCCTGTGGTAGTTATTTGCTCCAATCATTCTTAAATATTCCATGAAAAATCTCCGTGAAGTTTCAGCTCATTTGGAGATGTGTAGAATAGGTAACTCTGATGTACTTTTTCAGGTCCAGAATTCTAGCTACTGGCATTCTCCCTCTTTGTGGGAACCTTGCATATTGTGAGAGAAAAGGCATTAGAATTACTCGATAAAGCATTTTTATGCATAAAACATTATAAATAACAGTAGGAAAACATGATGCAAAATAGACGTATCAGGAATCTCCATACCTAGTTCAATCTCGTTACTAGCAAGTCTCTTTACTCGTTCTGTAATACAAGATCCCGTGGCTAACCCATTAGTCACATTGCTTGCAAGCTACTTGTGTTGTTGTATTACTGAGTGGGCCCTGAGATACCTCTCCATCATACGAAGTGACAAATCCCAGTCTTGATCCATGCCAACTCAATAGGAACCCTCAGAGATACCTATAGAGCACCTTTATAGCCACTCAGTTATGTTGCGACATTTGGTACACACACGATACTCCTCCAGTGTCAGTGATTTGCATGATCTCATGGTTATAGGAACATATACTTGACATGCAGAAAACAATAGCAATAAACTTGATACGATCATATGCTACGTTTATAGTTTGGGTCTCATCCATCACATCATTCTCCCAATGATGTGATCCCGTTATCAAATGACAACTCATGTCTATGACTAGGAAACCATAGCCATCTTTGACTAAGGATGGCAGCTTTATCCATGGGTACGGGTACCCGCGGGTACTGTACCCGCATGGGTAGGGTATGGGTAGACTTTTATACCCATGGGTAGTACCCATACCCTACCCGTTAAGTCATGGGTAGGGTACGGGTATAGCCTTGTACCCGCGGGTATACCCATATCCTGCCCAGTTGTGAACTAATGTTAACTTGTCGTCAATTAGTCATGTGACTCATCTACTCCTATTGACATATGAGTATGTCTGTGATTTTTATATTTTGAGAGTGGTCATGTATACATCTACCTTGTTATTGATTGAGGTAACTGCTTTTTTTTTTGTCAAATGTGCTATCATTGAGTGTAAAATTGTGAACAGTTTATGTACTATTTGTTCTACCCACTGGGTACCCAATGGGTACGGGTACCCGTCGGGTATGGGTATGGGTAAAGTTTCATACCCATGGGTACGGGTATGGGTAGAATTTTGTACCCACTGACTATACGGGTATGGGTATGGTATTGCTCTACCCTGCCCATACCCTACCCATTGCCATCCTTACCTGTGTCGGGACATCCATGGCGGCAGGGGACTTGGCGCGGGGCGAAGCAAAACGAGGAAACCCGGTTCAGGTGAAGCAGAGCCAGCGGCGGCGGCATGGCACAGCTGCAGATGACGCCGGGGACAGGGAAACGGGCAGAGGTGGTCGGAGGAGTGGGAAACGGCAAAGAGGAGGCCGGTTCGGGCCGATGCCGCCAACGGCGCGCGGCGGTTGCAGCTTCGCTCGTTGCAGAGCAGATGCGGCGCGGTGAGGGACTTGGTAGCAGGTGCTCCGGCGAGGTACTAGGCGGGGCGACAGATCCTGCAAGGACGCGGCTTGGGGCGAGGTAGAGGCAGCAGGTCCGGCAACGACGAGGATGGCCGAGACCCGACGGATCCGTGGAGAGAACTTTGTTGCGGTGACAGATGCGAGCTCGGGCTGCAGCCAACCATGGCGTCGTCGTGGGGCTCCTGCTGGAGGCGAGGGCACCGACAAGCGAGGCAGCCGGAGGGAGCGACAGCGGGGTCGGTGAGGCGACGCGCTCGGGCGGCCCGGCGGTGCAAGGGAACGAGGAAGGGGCATGCTTCTGCTGCGGAGGGAGCAGAGGATGGCTACGGAGATGGATTTGGTGGTGGATGAAAAGGGAGGAGGGAAGGAGGCGTTGATTGGGTGGCACTGAAATCTAGGGAGGTGGATCTCGAGGAAGACAAGAGGAGTGGATCTGGTTGGTGGCTGAGGAATACGAGGAGGATGCGGCGGCGGCCGAGGGAATGGATGGGACAAACCCCTAAAATCTAGGGTTGCCCATTATATATAGCGGTGAAATAGGTTAGGGGCTAACGGATCCCTCCGATCGCAATCGGACGAACGCGAAAAAATAGCTAGGGAGACCAAAAAGAAAAACGGAGATGTTTTTTAGACGTTTGGGGATGATCCGGACACGACGGTGGCGACAGTCCGGGACAGCTTTTCGGATGCACGCGCGAGAGGTCGGTTGGAACTCGTGGGCTGTGCAAAAGGGCTCGAGCTGAGAGAAGAGAAGAGAGAGAGGCTCGGTGACTGTTTCCGGAGACCGAAAACGTCCGATGTTAGACCGACTATATTGCCGCTATAGTTATCCGTTGGGGCGTCAAACGAACTCCGAATGCGACGAAAATTGACAGGCGGCCTACCTACAACATAAAAACACTGCACGCCATCTTTCATCCCATTCTGAGAACATTTTCCGGCCACTTATAAAATAATATTTCGGACATGCCGCGGGCGCGTGCAAGTGTGTCTGGGCTCAGAATGGACAACGGAGAGAACGAGGAGGCCGGGGCGGATGCAAGTTTTGAAAACATGATGATGCAATGCACATGATGACACGATAAGATGCAACACGCAAGCAAATGACAAAGCAACAACAGCGAAAAACTGGAAGACACCTGGCACATCAGTCTCGGGGCGTTACAACACTCCACCACTACAAGAGGATGTCGTCTCGAGATCTAGAATGGCACCGGAGGGAAAACGGAAGAGAAAGAGGAGAGGTAAAGCTAAGTTGCTTCTTTGACAAACGAGTGAGACCAAAGAACCTTGAAAAGGTTGAGCAAAATGAAAGAAACAAAGCAACGGAGAAGAACAAAGTTGAAAACACTCCGTTAGTAAAGAGGAACACGGGGGAACAACTTCGGGCAGCACTCCGATTGAAAATAAAAGGAATTGAATAAGAACTTGGTAAAATGAGAAAATATTTGATGAAATCACAACATTCTGGTAGGAAAAAGGATTAGCAAAGGAAAGAATTGGTCTTGACGAACCAAGAAGAGGGTTGAAAAGAGCAACATCGCTAGACCTCCGGGAAAAAAATAGAAGTTGGATCGTCGGAACAAAAGAACGAAGAGGAAAACAACATCTTCTACCTTAAATGAGCTTGCAAAAGCATCTTTTAGGAGAAGGGACGAATGAAGTTGTTGGAAAACCAACAACGAAAAGGATAATATTGACATGGTCTTATGGAATACATCTCAAATTATGAGGTGACAACCTGCCACTCACGGGAAAAAGAATTGGATTGGTATGAACAAGGAGACGAGAAAGCATTTTACCGGGAGGATAAAGAAGAACTTGGGTCCTTTATAAGCACCATAGATAGCACAAACCTAAGGGAAGGCTTTAGGTGAAATATAACCCAAGATAACTTCAAAGAAGAGATTGATGGATTTAAAATACCTCATTCCTAACAACATGTGAATCATGAAACATGAACCCAAATTATCAAGAATGACATAATACCACCTCCAATAATATGGTAGAAAGAATTGCACTCCGGATTGCAAGATGAAGAATGCTTGAGCTCCTCTGAAAAGAATCTCGATGAACACTTGGAGAAGGGATTATTTCCTTGATGAACCATCGTGTAAAACATCCATGAAGAACTCCGGTAACAAAAGGATGATGAAAAGGAAGGGTAAAATTGAAAAGAACTCCGGCAGAAACCTTTCAATGATTAAATGAAGCTTTGAAATGATATAATTGAAAGAGCTTGGAACTCCGGTAAAGAAAGATGAAACAATTGAAATAGAGAATTTGAAGAACCTCCGGAATAAGGAATTAATCATTAGGATGAAACAAGAATAAGAATTACATTATGCTTATCCTTCACCAATTAAATTGATGACCAACAATGGATTTGGCACACTACTTATTCACGTAGTAAGGATTAAGATAGATATAGCGCAAACTTGAGAAGGTCTTCCACGAACCACTGGTAGGATTGAATGAACGAATGAATTGATATGATAAACGAATGAAGAGAATCCTGAATGAACCACCGTAAGAATTAAAATGGCCGAAGAAAAGATAAAGAAACACCAGGAAGAATTAGCAAATGAATGAAGATGCTTGAGAGAATTTAGATACAAGTGAACGAATAGGTCACGAGCTTAATAGAGAATATTTGAATGATGTACCGGTAAGATTTGGAGAACAATGGCTGAAATCTGAAAATGAATAATTCTGAGATGATGGACTCCGGATAACAAACTGAGAAGACTCTTGAATTGCTTCGGATGGGTGAAAAGAATTCTCATTATCAAAATAATTATGAGATGATGGCAACAAACTAGAGCCACTAATCTTGAAGAGAATGGAGCAAGATATGGAGGAAAATTCTTCTTCGGTCTTCAAAATCCGAGAATGACGCTAAGCAAACACCACTGTGAATTATTGAGGCACACCGGAATGAAGAATGGAAAAGTTGAGCCAACGATGAAAAGAATTGTGAAAGATCTAGGAGAAGGCATTTGACTGATGATAACTCATTCTTACGTCAAACTTTGATATTTTTTTTGAAAAGCTCCGGGAGAATTAGAAGAGTCAGGTAAGATCCTAGGAAAAGACCTGTGGGTTAGGGCCCACTCAAAAGATACACTGTTGAATGATTTCAAAGAGAGATTGCACCGGTTGAATTTAAATGGCTTGAATGAGATAACATCCTCGAAAGAGCTTGAACGAATGCAGAGTGGAAACACGAATCTTCGAGATATCTTGAGCACTCCGGAACAATTGAATAGCGAGAAATGAATGAATATGTGGTGCACCGGTAAGGAAAAAACATTGAAATGAGGGAAGTATATACTCAACAAAGCTTGAATTGAAACCACCGGAGAAGAAAATGAGTGAAGAGTGACGAACTTGAAGATCCGTTAGAAACTTAATGAGAATCACCGGGTAAGAACATTGAAAGATAAGAATGAAGAGTCCTCACATCCATAAGATGGATACTTGATTGAGAAATCTGAGTCCTTGAAGAAAAAAGGGTGGGTGGGTGGGAAAACAAAGGCAACTTGGAGATGGATGAAACAGACACCGTTGAGAAGAACTGATAATCGATCTTGTGAATGTTGAAATGATCGGGTCCACTTGAAGAGAAAACACGCCGGTTGAAAAGGATTGACATGACAGTCTCGATTATCATGAAGGATTAGTATTCACATAGGAACACGAGAACACCGTTTAGAAAAGGTATGGAATCAACTCTTGACTTCGAAGCAACTCGAATACCACAACTCAAAACAAAACGAATGATTGGCTTGCAGAATAAGCCGGAACAAACATATGATAGAGATTTCGTCCGAAGTTTTCGTGGTGGGGCCTACACGGGCTCGATCGTACAGCACCATCATGTACAAGGCAGTGCACATGACATACGAAGCGTCCCCGAGTCGGCATAGCCAAGGACTCTTTAAGACACAACTAGACCACTGTAAAACCAACCGTGGATAGGCGGACCACTAGACGTCGAACCCCAATTTCGTATCATACATATGTCGAAAAGATATCCTAAGAGCTACTTGAATTCCCACTTATAAACCCCCGAAATTTTCCCGGTTATGCAATCAGGTGTTGGGGATACAGGGGAAGCATAATATCTCACCCAAATCTAGCAAATCCTACATCCAGCTGTATCCATCCTTCAACACATAACCAAGAAACCTTCGAAAATCGTTTACCTCAACCTTCGAAAACCATCCGTTATACGAGTTATGGCAATACTCCCGAACTCCCGCCCCAGTACTGGGTGGCGTCGAGGTTATCTCACCAACAACTGCATAAAAGAGATTTTCGATGTCGGCAAAACTAAACTCAGGTATTCCAGAACTGCAACGATAAAATTGTGACGACAACACCTCAGAGCTCAACTCCCCGGGACACTGCCACAACCCCTAAATGACAGGAGGCACCAAGAACAATGTTCTCGTCACAAAACCATCGGAACGATTCCAAGATACCCGCATGATCCTAAAAAAAATTTAGTGAAATTTGAGAAGAGAAGAGTCAAAACTCTACGTCAGGATGCCTCACTAGAGCGACGAAGGGACTGAGGAGTAAAAAGAATCCTACTCTCCGATATATATAATCCTAAATGACTCAAAACATTTCTAGACTCAATAACGCCAGCGATTCGATCAAGTAGGGGGCTCCTAAGGTCGGGGAAGGCTCTGATACCAACTTGTAACGCCCTCGATGCGGCTATATCTCCCACGTGTCGAAGCACGACTTAGAGGCATAACCGCATTGAAAGCAATGTCGCAAGTGAGGTAATCTTCACACAACCCAAGTAATACATAAGGGAAAGAGATACATAGTTGGCTTACAATCGCCACTTCACACAATACATGAATAAAGCATTACATCATCCAGATACAAACAAGGTCCGACTACGGAACCAAAATAAAAGAAGACTACCCCAAAAGCTACACAGATCCCCGATCGACCCCAACTGGGCTCCACTACTGATCAACTAGAACAAAGCAACACAAAGGACAAGATCTTCATCGAGCTCCTCCTTGAGTTTGGTTGCATCACTTGCTCGGTAACATCGGCACCTGCAAACTGGTTTTGGAAGTATCTGTGAGTCACGGGGACTCAGCAATCTCACACCCTCGCGATCAAGACTATTTAAGCTTATGGGTAAGGTAAAAGGTATGAGGTGGAGCTGCAGCAAGCGACTAGCATATATGGTGGCTAACATACGCAAATGAGAGCGAGAAGAGAAGGCAAAAGCACGGTCGAACAACTATGATCAAGAAGTGATCCTAGAACAACCTACGTCAAACATAACTCCAACACCGTGTTCACTTCCCGGACTCCGCCGAGAAGAGATCATCACGGTAACACACGCGGTTGATGTGTTTTAGTTAAGATCAACTTCAGGTTTTCTACAACTGGACATTAACAAATTCCCATCTGCCCATAACCACGGGCACGGCTTTCGAAAGTTCAAATCCCTGCAGGGGTGTCCCAACTTAGCCCATCACAAGCTCTCACGGTCAACGAAGGATATTCCTTCTCCCAAGACAATCCGATCAGGCTCGGCATCCAGGTTACAAGACATCCTCGACAATGGTAAAACAAGTCCAGCAACACCGCCCGAATGTGCCGACAAATCCCGATAGGAGCTGCACATATCTTGTTCTCAGGGCACACTCAGATGAGCAGTCCGTACAGCTAAAACCAGCCCTCGAGTTTCCCCGAGGTGGCGCTGCAAGGGGCTCTAGTTTGGACCAACACTCAGAGGAGCACTGGCCCGGGGGGGTTAAAATAATGATGACCCTTGAGTCTGCAGAACCCAAGGGAAAGAAAAGGCTAGGTGGCAAATGGTAAAACCAAGGTTGGGCATTGCTGGAGGAGTTTTATTCAAGGCGAACTGTCAAGGGGTTCCCATTATAACCCAACCACGTAAGGAACGCAAAATCCGGGAACATAACACCGATATGATGGAAACTAGGGCGGCAAGAGTGGAACAAAACACCAGGCATAAGGCCGAGCCTTCCACCATTTACCAAGTATATAGATGCATTAATTAGATAAGAGATATTGTGATATCCCAACAAAATATACATGTTCCAACATGGAACAAACTCTAATCTTCACCTGCAACTAACAACGCTATAAGAGGGGCCGAGCAAAGCGGTAACATAGCCAAACAACGGTTTGCTAGGACAAGGTGGGTTAGAGGCTTGGCTCAACAATATAGGAGGCATGATAAGCAAGTGGTAGGTATCACGGCATAGGCATAGCAAAAGAGTGAGCAACTAGCAAGCAAAGATAGAAGTGATTTCGAGGGTATGGTCATCTTGCCTGAGATCCCGCAAGGAAGAAGAACGAGTCCATGAAGAAGACAAACGGACGTAGTTGAACGGATCCTCATAAACGTGACGTTATCGGATTACCGAGAAGAAGTACACCGGAAAGAACGCAAACAACATAGTAAACAACCACGACATAAGCATGGCATGATGCACAACCAAGTATGATGCATGTCCGGTTTAGTGAAGCATGGCATGGCAAAAGAGCACAAGCAATCCTACAAATTATGTGGATCTCAATATGCAACGGAGTTGCATATTGAAGAAAACACCACATGACTTATTTAGTTCTCTCTCGTTTATGTACCCAACAAGGTTAAATGTTGTTAGCATGGCAAGAGGTGAAGCATGATGAAACTATCTAATCTAGGCAAGTTTAAATGAGGCCGGAAACAACGAACAACAATTCCGGAAAATCCTCATATGCATATATTAGGTTTGGTACTGTTCTACCCTAAACCTTATTTTATAGTTGTTAAACATGCAAAGTGATGCCACCATGTTAAACTATGCATTTTCTACCCCAATTACATATAAAGTTTGTTAAATTCCGAGTTACGGTTATTTAGTTATGAATTAAATCATTTTAGCATGGCATTTGGGCAAATTTAAACAAACAACACTTTAAACATTTTAAACATAGATGAAAGTTGCAAATTATGAAACTAGATGCAATTCTAAGCATTATTCATATACAAAGTTTTTACATATGATGCATAGTTCAAGAGTTATTATATGCATGAAGACTAGGGACTAAACTGTAAACTAGCAGTTTTCTGGATAATTGGAAAAATTCATTGCAGCGGAAAAATACACATCGGGCTGGATCTGACTGGTCCGATGGGAGCATGGGTGCTGGACTCACCCAGCTGGACCTGACCCAGGGCGGTGGGAAGGTGTGGGCTGGGCCGCGGTCAACGGTTGAAGGGGAGGCGGCCCAGGTGCGTGCGGTCGACGCAGTAAAAGGGGCGAGCGGCTTCGCTGCCAAATCGAGCACGGGGTCAACGCGAGGTTGTCCCGCTCGATGTAGGCGGCAGCTGGATGCACCGGAGGACGCGAAGGATCCTGCGACAGAGAGGCCAGAGAGACCGGGGCTCGACGGATCCGGAGGCTGGCGACGTCGAGTGCGGTCGACGGCGAGCTCCTGTGTCGGGACATCCATGGCGGCAGGGGACTTGGCGCGGGGCGAAGCAAAAAGAGGAAACCCGGTTCAGGTGAAGCAGAGCCAGCGGCGGCGGCATGGCATAGCTGCAGATGACGCCGGGGACGGGGAAACGGGCGGAGGTGGCCGGAGGAGTGGGAAACGGCGAAGAGGAGGCCGGTTCGGGCCGATGCCGCCAACGGCGCGCGACGGCTGCAGCTCCGCTCGTTGCAGAGCAGATGCGGCGCGGTGAGGGACTTGGTAGCAGGTGCTCCGGCGAGGTACTAGGCGGGGCGACGGATCCTGCGAGGACGCTGCTTGGGGCGAGGTAGAGGCAGCAGGTCCGGCAACAACGAGGATGGACGAGACCCGACGGATCCATGGAGAGAACTTTGTTGCGGTGACGGATGCGAGCTCGGGCTGCAGCCAACCATGGCGTCGTCGTGGGGCTCCTGCTGGAGGTGAGGGTGCCGACGAGCGAGGCAGCCGGAGGGAGCGACAGCGGGGTCGGTGAGGCGACGCGCTCGGGCGGCCCGGCGGTGCAAGGGGACGAGGAAGGGGCCTGCTTCTGCTGTGGAGGGAGCAGAGGATGGCTACGAAAATGGATTTGCTGGTGGATGAAAAGGGAGGAGGGAAGGAGGCGTTGATTGGGTGGCACTGAAATCTAGGGAGGTGGATCTCAAGGAAGACAAGAGGAGTGGATCTGGTTGGTGGCTGAGGAAAACAAGGAGGATGCGGCGGCGGCCGAGGGAATGGATGGGACAAACCCCTAAAATCTAGGGTTGCCCATTATATATATAGCGGTGAAATAGGTTAGGGGCTAATGGATCCCTCTGATCACAATCAGACAAACATGAAAAAATAGCTAGGGAGACCAAAAAAAAAACGGAGATGTTTTGTAGATGTTTGGGGATGATCCGGACACGACGGTGGCGACAGTCCGGGTCGGGTTCGGGACAGCTTTTCGGATGCGCGCGCGAGAGGTCGGTTGGAACTCGTGGGCTGTGCAGAAGGGCTCGAGCTGAGAGAGGGGAAGAGAGAGAGGCCCGGCGACTGTTTCCGGAGACCGAAAATGTCTGACGTTAGACCGACTATATTGCCGCTATAGTTATCCGTTGGGGCATCAAACGAACTCCGAATGGGATGAAAATTGACAGGCAGCCTACCTACAACATAAAAACACCGCACGCCAACTTTCATCCCATTCCGAGAACATTTTCCGGCCACTTATAAAATAATATTTCGGACATGCCGCGGGCGCGTGCAAGTGTGTCTGGGCTCAGAACGGACAACGGAGAGAATGAGGAGGCCGGGGCGGATGCAAGTTTTGAAAACATGATGATGCAATGCACATGATGACATGATAAGATGCAACACGCAAGCAAATGACAAAGCAACAACAGCGAAAAACTGGAAGACACCTGGCACATCGGTCTCGGGGCGTTACAGATGGCCACCTATTCGGACGTGACAAACCTAGCCACATTCGGCTGAAAACCGCAAATGGACTCTGTCGGAGATACGGCGCAGTGTGGCCCAACATAGTGGCGCCGCACACCCTCTTTGCTTCACAAATGCAGTAATGGAGCATGAATTCCCAGACGGGTTCAAACCCATGAATATCGAATCAAACGATGGAGCAACGGATCCCACAGTATGGATCGACGACTTCCTCCTCCATATCCAGAAGGCCCGCGGAGACGACTTTCATGCCATCAAATACCTACCACTAAAACTCAAAGGACCAGCTCGGTACTGGTTAAACAGTCTGCCGGAAAATTCTATCGGCAGCTGGGAGGATTTGGAGGATGCCTTTCGCAACAACTTCCAAGGAACATATGTCCGGCCACCAGACCCCGATGACTTAAGTAACATTGTCCAGCAGCCCGGAGAGTCAGCCAGGAAGCTCTGGACCAGGTTCCTAGTTAAAAAGAAATAAATCATCGACTGCCCAGACGCGGAGGCCATTGCGGCCTTTAAACATAGCGTCCGGGATGAATGGCTTGCACGCCACCTCAGTCAAGAAGGACCTAGATCCATGACAGCCCTTACCGCTCTAATGACCCGCTTTTGTGCGGGAGAAGACAACTGGCAAGCAACAGCGCCAACGACTCAGGCACTTCCGAAATAAGAGATGGCAATGGCAAGACACGACGAAGCATACACAACAGTCGCAGTGATAATGAAAGATCACGCGACACAGCGGTCAACGCCGAATTTAGCAATCCCAAGCTCGGCCAACGGAAAAAGCAATTCAAGGCAAACAAAGACAGACCATCCAAACTAGACAGGATATTGGACCGGCCCTGCCAGATTCATGGCCACCGCAATAAACCAGCCAATCACACCAACAGAAGATGTTGGGTCCTCAAGCAGGCTGGCAGGCTCAACGCCGGACACAATGGAAATGATCCACCAGACAATAGGGACAACAGAACGGCTCACCAGCTACATGCCGGAGGGTGGAAGCAATTTCCCCCGGAAGATCAATCAAATTCGGAGCATAAATAGCAGTTCGGCTTCTGCCGCCCACCGCGTATACCCGTCAAAACTATACCTCGCATACATAATTACGCACTCAAGATACCTTGGGCATTGACGGAAGCACAATATGGACAAGTCTGCAGGCACTCTAGTAACATTCTTTAACCGTTTTCCTATTTTATTTTGTTTCATTATCTCTTAAAAGCAGGTGGCACAAAGGGGAAACACATACGACCGACCCCATAGGAGTTCAGATCCGTACACTCACCTACGAGGCTATTCCCTTCAAGGATTCCCCTCGCTGAGGACAGTCGGCGCAGACGTGTGACAGCAGGTCCAAAATAACTTTTTGTAGACCACACTCTCTTTTCGAGCCTGTAACATGCCTTTTTCCTCTGCCTCCGACCCAGGGCATATCAAATTGCCGGGGTCGTGGCCTTTATGTATATCAAGTAACCATTGGCATATCACTCAGGTCCTAGTTCAAATTATCCGAATTAATCACTTGCATCTTTTCGCAAAATGAATACGTCTCCTATGGTTGTTTCATCGATATACCCCGGCTTAACTTGCCAGGGGCTCGGTACAGGAACAAATGAGTTGCCAACAAAGTCTGAACAGCTTTTACAGCGTACTTCAGCGTCGCGAGTTTTGGCCTTATATGCATCAGCTCCGAATCATGTCTTGGGTCAATAGTTGGGTTGCCCGGCTCCTGTGCTTGCTGTCCTACGTTCCGCTCTATCGGCTAGGGTAGTAAAGGGAGAACTACTATGATTGTGCTACCGGTTCAACCGGGGACGGACCTCAGTAGAGAAAGCCGAAAACTGACTGTCATGATGCGGCGAGAGCTGGTCAACCACTCGATGACTTATCGGAATCTCTAACGATTCCTCCGTGTCACGCAAAGGACCTTTTTCCGGTCAATTATGTAAACGTGTCGTATGAGTAAGCCGCATACATACTAGGGGCTATGTCGTAGACCCACTATAAAACTCCTATGGCTAAGTGAAAGCATTAACGCCCTATAGTCTGGTTGCCTGGTTCGCCGCATTGACACCTCCTTCACGGACCAAGACGCTGGATCAAGAGTGATCAGATGCTTTTTCGAACACCCTTGTACTTCCTACAAGGGGGCTGAAGCCGACGACTGGAAAACTTTCAGATTAGATTAAAATGGCCGCACATGAGGAACACAAGCTTTGGAGCAAAATATACAAATAGATTTACTATAAAATTGTCTCTTACAATTCTCACACACTTCACTCGAACATTATGTCTTTCGAGCATTGTCCCTCTATCAAGCGGGCGGCTACAAGGACGTCTTCAAAATAATGCTCCAGTTCGTGGCGGTCCTTGCCCTTGGGTGGACTCTTCACCGCAACGTTGATGGCCTTCATATTCCCCTAGAACATCTTGACTCGGGCAAGAGCCATCCGTGCACCTTCGATACACACCATCGTTTCATAGCATCGATACGTGGCACTGCTTCAACAAGTCGCTGCACCAAGCCAAAGTAACTGTTCGGAACAGGCTCAGTTGGCCATAACTGGATTATGACGTTCTTCATGGCAGCACCGGATATCCTATGAAGCTCGGCCCACTGGGACATCTGCTCATTCAGCAATAGGGGGCACTTCAAGGCGTCGAATTGTGACCAGAAAAGCTTCTCCGTGGCGTACCCGTCTCGCACCTGATAATACTGCGCCGCATCGGATGAACTCTTCGGCAAGTCTAAAAACTCGTCTGGAGAACTCCACAATTGGTTAAGCTGGGCATAGTTTGGATCGCCGAACTTAGCCTGTAGCAAAAATGGCTTACCAGCTGCAATTTCCCCAGCTTGCGGGATCTCCTCACGGGCCTCTCTAGATTCATGCCGTGCTTCTCTCGCCTCTCGTAGGGCCTTGTAAACTTCAGCCGTCTTGGCTTCATACTCCTTCTCAAGGAGTTCACACTGGCTAGCAGCACTTTTTAGCTCGAGTTTCATTGTGGATATCTTCTCCTCGTCTTGACGCCGTGCAGCTTGTTCGGCTTTTAACTCAGCAGATGCCTTCTCGGCAGCCGCATTACTACACCAGGCCTACTCCTTGGCCCGGGCTAGCTGCACCCGAAGAATTTCAATGGCGGCAGCCCCATCTGCGGCCAGGCACAACTTTCAGCATCATGCTTATATCACAAAAATGTATGTGCAGGGACTATTTTGAATACATACCTTGTGACTCGTCAAGACACATATTAATCAACGTAATGTCATCCCTGGCTACATCAAGCTTCCGTTGCAGCTTGGTAATATTCGTAGTCTGGGAAGTAGCCCGGGGGGGGGGGAAGCAGCCTGTGTTTAAAGTTAATCAGATTAGTCCTCGGATATTTCTTTTGATCCTCCGTTTGTCTCAGGGGCTACTGTCTATACACAGGTGTAGGTGTATTCTCTGAATAAAACACAATTTCACATATTACAGTACAAACCTTGAAGCCTCTCAGCAGACTCGCAAAGGCCTCATTCAATCCGCTCTTTGTGGATAGGACCTTTTTTACCACCGTACCCATCAAAGTACGACGTTCCTTTGAAATGGACGCCCGCCACAGCATGTTCGTCAAGATATCCGGCGCCTCTGTGTCTCCGGAGGTAGCCGCAGGAGTATGGTCACCCTTTGAAGGGATCCGTCTATTTGTATCCGGCAGCATTCTGGGTTGTTCGGGGTCTTCATTGTTGTTCTCCGGACCCTGGGCCGCTGAAGTATCACCTTCATGTAGCGTCTTCGTTATCCCTGGCACCACTTGTTGGTCGAGGGAGACCCTCCACGACGACACCTCGAGGTCGTCTGCCCTATTGGACGGAGAAGCCGGTGGGGGCATCTCGCTTTC
The DNA here is from genome assembly GCF_003073215.2 of Triticum urartu. Taxonomy (NCBI): domain Eukaryota; kingdom Viridiplantae; phylum Streptophyta; class Magnoliopsida; order Poales; family Poaceae; genus Triticum; species Triticum urartu. Next base: position 301,537,373 of record NC_053022.1, read on the forward strand.
CATCATCTCCGGGAGAAGGTCCCCTGAGGAAGAGGATTGTTGAAGGGGACTGCGCGCTGAGCTGCAAAAAATATATATTCCAGGCATCATAAGGAAAGAACGGGATAGGTTTAAAACAGCCTTGTTCACTTACGATTTGGCCGGAGGCTTGTCCTCGTCATGAGACGGTGCTTCGGCGTCCTCCAGGACCGGGCCGCCCCCCAGAGGCATCGTGCCTCGCTTAGGAGCCTGCTTCTCCCAATCTTCGGAGGCGGACCTCTTCTTCCTGGGAGGGAAGGAGATAGTGCCCCCCTTCATGTTTGTCTTCGGATGAGGAGATTTTTATTCCTCCAGACACAAAGTCCGAGGTTCCCTGGGAATAGAGGCCATCCTTGATCCTCTTGCCCTCCGCCTCGTCCTCCTTCTCCGGCATCTGGTATGGTGCTAGAGCCAGCATCCTTGTTAGAACATGATTCATTGGACCCTCGAGCAGAGGGGCCGAACACATAATCAGTTCCGCCTTCTTTATCCAGCCCTAGATAAAGATAGCTTGCTCAGTACCATATTACTGTATGCATGACCACAAAGTATTCGAAAGCCAGGTGCTTACCGGGGTATCCGGACGATTACAGTTAAGGCCTGCGTCCTCAGCAGTATCCAGCCAATGTTTCCGCTTCCCGAAAAATAACTTCCACATCCCTTCGTGTGTGGCACTGAAGAAGTGTAGGAGGGTTTGTGGTCCTTCTGGATTGAACTCCCACATGCGGCGAGGCCTGCGCTGGCAGGGCATGATGCGGCGAACTAACATCACTTGGATCACGCTAACGAGATCGATATCTCTCTTTAGGAGGCTTCAGATGTGGCTTTGTACGGTCCACACTTCATCCATTGATCCCCGGTCTAGCACCTTGTTGACCCATGACGCGAGCAGTAACGGTGGGCCATGACGGAAGGTGGGGGCAGCTACCCATTTAGCACTACGGGGCTCTGTAATATAAAACCACCCCTGCTGCCAGTAATTGGAAGCCTCGGAAAAAGAACCTTTTGGCCAGGGAGTGTAGGCGAGTTGGCTAATTGTAGCACCGCCGCACTCCGCCTATTCCCCATCGACTACCTTTGGCTTCACACTAAAGGTTTTGAGCCATAAGCCGAAGTGTGGGGCAATTCGAAGGAAGGCCTCGCATGTAATGATAAACGCCAAGACATGGAGGATAGAGTCTAGGGCAAGATCGTGAAAACCTAATCCGTAATAAAACATTAGCCCTTGGACAAAGGGGTGAAGAGCAAACCCTAACCCCCGGAGGAAGTGGGAGACGAATACCACCTTCTCGCCGGATCTGGGGGTCAGGATAACTTGTCCTTGAGCGGGAAGCCGATGGTGGATCTCCGCGGTCAGATATCTGGCCGCCCGAAGCTTTGTGATATCCTCCTCTGTATCGGAGGAAGCCAGCCATCGGCCTTGGGAGCTGGATCCGGACATGATGGGAAGGCTGAAAGCAATGGAGTTGAACCTTGGGTGCTGGAACTCGGGATTGGGGAGGTTTAGGAGAGGTTTGGCATAAAGAGACGGCCCTTGGTTCCTTTATATACACCTCCAGTATCGAACGCCTCCTCCTAAACCTAAGAACCTGCCTATTCCTAAGGAATCTTTCTCGCAGGATGGTTGGGTTACCCACGCTCGTATTGATGAGAATCCCGTGATAAGGGGACACGATCTCTGCTTTGACAAGACGTGCCAATGACAACCGCGTCTCGAAACATGGGGCGAAAAAACGGTTCGAAATTATGACCGGACAAGCGTGACGTCGCATTACTAAAGGTGTCAGCAGATTGGACTCAAGTCATATTATATTCTCTCCGCGGTTGTGTGCGGTGTGTGTTATAGGTCCGGACACGAGCAATTCGTCTCAAGACTATTCGGGAGTTTGGAAGGAGGAACCCGCCTTGCCATGCCGAAGACAACACTACGCACCGGATACCTTGTCATTGAAGCCAGGTTCAGGGGCTACTGAGGGAGTACTGGTCTAAGTGGTCCTTGGGCGTCCGACCTGTTATCTATGGGTCGGACTGATGGGCCGTGAAGATATGAAGACCGAAGACTGTACTCGTGTCCGGATAAGACTCTCCTTGGCGTGGAAGGCAAGCGTGGCGAACAACTATGAAGATTCCATCTTATGTTACCAACTCTATGTAACCCTAGATCCCCCCCGGTGTCTATATAAACCGGAGGGTGTAGTCCGGAAAGGATATACTCAATAACTTAGTCATACAAGCTAGACTTCTAGGGTTTAGCCATTACGATCTCGTGGTAGATCAACTCTTGCAATACTCATATTCATCAATATCAATCAAGCAGGACGTAGGGTATTACCTCCATCAAGAGGGCCCGAACCTGGGAAAAACTTCGTGTTCCCTGTCTCCTGTTACCATCAACCTTAGGCGCACAGTTCGGGATCCCCTACCCGAGATCCGCCGGTTTTGACACCGACAAGGGGGTTGAACACGGTGGAGGGGGTGAATTGACATCGATCAATTCTGCATCTATAACTACTAGGCTCATAGGTTATTTTTCAATTACATCGGGGGTGGGGATTGGATTGTCTAGCCGGCGGGGGGGGGGCATAGTCATCTTCTTTTATTCCTCATCGGCTTCGTCCTCATCATCTTCATCAAGAACGATGGGTCTTGCACGGTCGCCTGCTGTCGGCGCCCTGGCCACCATCTGCAGCTCGTCATTGTTGAACTCCGGTGACCCGAACAAACTACTCTAGTACACCGCGGCACGCTGGTCTTGAGGCGCCTTGTACTGACTATACTTAGCCCATCTTACCCGTTGTCAAGCGTCACCGGAGTCTGGCTGATTCATGGCCTAGAGCAGGATGTCCAATGACATCGCGCCCTTGGATGGGTCTGGAACCAGTGTCTTCAGCTCGTCCGGCGTAGCCTTCTTCATCATAGCATCAGCCTCCTTGTGCATGTCATCGATGCTGTTGAAGTTTGAGCGCACTTCCATGGTGTGCTCAAACTAATTGCGGTCACCAAGCAAGCACCAAGGAAGAATGCCCTCCATCCAATGCCCTAGGGGAAAGGGTTGGGGTTGGAGTCGGAGTTCATGCCAAGGAGAGGTGGAAGAGGAGAGGTGGTGAAACAGAGGGGGTTTGAGTGTGGTGCTAGGTTAGTGGGGTGGGTTAATATAGGAGTGTTAGGCCAATATGAATGAATGCTGACCAATGATATGCGTGTTGTTCATAATGCGGATGTACAAGGGCAAGGAGGTGGTGCTACCATTGGAGAAGGGCAAGGAGGTTCTGCCTCCATTGGTTGAAGTGCCAGTGTAGGATCACCAAGCCCTAAGAGGAGGAACTATGGCCACTTCCATCAGGAGTCAAGACCAAACCACTTCTAATGTCATCCTTGCTCCAAAGCTGGAGAGTATGACATTGCCTCTGGACTTCACAAAGCACTTCCCCGCCATCCCTATAGAGTTCAAGCTGAAGACGAACACCGGCTGCGCATGGTGGGTGACGGTGATTGATGGTAGGGTCACGCTTCATTAGGGTTGGGCCATCTTCGCCGCCATTCACCAGATCATGATCGGGTACATGCTGATGTTCAAGATGTTGTCCCCTGACACCATGAAGGTGATCATATTCAACGGCGAGGGTGTGTAGGTGGTCACCAAGTGCAAGGAGCATGGCAATGCCTTTGCCGCGACTGCATGAGCTCCTGTGGTCCAATCCTTGGTTGTTCCTGCTTTAAGACTTTGGTTTCATTTCGAAATTATCGTATTGTGTTGGTTTAAAACTTGCTCTGCATGATTAAGACTTATGTTTGTGCCTAAGATTGTTCTGTTGCTAATAGTTTAGTTCTTAGTAGTTCTTGTGTGCCTTTGTTAACCTCACCACATCGAGGAGGAGGTTACCACACAACTGTCCTGGATGTAACCAAAAAACCGGACTTGTGTTTCCCCTCAAACAAGTCCGCAACTAAACAACGGGCCTTTTGTTTTTAGGCTAGAGGGGATGCATGCAACCAATCAACATGCAGATGTTGGTTTTTAGCCTGTATATGCTCAGGCAGGCCCAACTGGGACAAGTATGCAAAGTGGCAAAAAATGATGCAGGTAACCAAACGCGCCCAATGTGATGGGAAAGGGGCTTGGTCCCTCCACCTCCGTGATGGAAATATGCCCTAGAGGCCATAATAAAATGGTTATTATTATATTTCCTAAATCATGATAAATGTTTATTATTCATGCTAGAATTGTATTGATCGGAAACTTAAATGCATGTTTGAATACATAAACAAATATCGTGTCCCTAGTAAGCCTCTACTAGACTAGCTTGTTGATCAAAGGTGGTTAAGGTTTCGTAACCATAGACATGTGTTTTAATTTGATAACGGGATCACATCATTAGGAGAATGATGTGATGGACAAGACCCATCTGTTAGCTTAGCAGATTAATCTTTCAATTTATTGCTACTTCTTTCCTCATGTCAAATAAATATTCCTTCGACTATGAGATTATGCAACTCCCGGATACCGAAGGAATACCTTGTGTGCCATCAAACATCACAACGTAACTAGGTGATCATAAATATGCTCTACAAGTATCTCCGAAGGTGTTTGTTGAGTTGGCATAGATCAAAATTAGAATTTGTCACTCCGAGTATCGGAGAGGTATCTCTGGGCCCTCTCAGTAATACACATCATAAGAAGCCTTGAAAGCAAATGACTAATGAGTTATTTATAAGATGATGTATTACGGAACGAGTGAAGAGACTTCCCGGTAATGAGATTGAACTAGGTATGAAGATACCGACGATCGAATCTCGGGCAAGTAACATACCGATGGACAATGGGAATTACGTATGTTGTCATAACGGTTCGAACGATAAATATGGGCATCCAGGTTCTGCTATTGGTTATGGATTGGAGAGGTATCTCGGTCATGTCTACATAGTTCTCGAACCCGCAGGGTCCGCATGCTTAACGTTCATTGACGATATAATGTTATATGAGTTATATGATGAGGTGACCGAATGTTGTTCGGAGGCCCGGATGAGATCATGGACATGACGAGGAGTCTCAAAATGGTCGAGAGGTAAACATTGATATATTGGACGATAGTATTCGGACATCGGAAGTGTTTCTGAGGGTACCGGATACTTATCGGGTCACCGGACATCCCCAACAAAGTTATGGGCCTTATGGGCCAAGTGAGAGAACACACCAGCCCACATGGGGCTGGTGCGCCCCCTATAGGGGCCGGCCCTATGGGAGGGAAAGGAAAGTGTGGAGTTGGACTCCCACTTCCTTCCCTCTCTCCCCCTCTTTCCTTCCCACCTGTCCATACAAGGAAAGGGAGGGTGCGGGAGGGCAGGAGCCCTAGGGCCGGCAACCAGCCCCTAGGGGCGCGCCCTAGCTGCCTCCCTCTTCCCTCCCACCTATATATACATGGGGAGGGGGCGCCACACAATGACACAACATTGTCTTAGCCATGTGCGGCGCCCCCGTCCACCTCGGTCATATTTTCATAGTGCTTAGGCGAAGCCCTGCGGAGATTGCATCACCATCATCGTCACCACGCCATCGTGCTGTCGGAACTCATATACAACCTTGTCATATTGGTTGATCAATAAGGAGGAGGACGTCACCGAGCTAAACGTGTGCAGAACAGAGATGTGTCGTGCATTCTGTACTTGATCGGTTGTAGTGCGAAGAAGTTTGACTACATCAACCGCGTTGTTAAATGCTTCTGCTTATGGTCTATGAGGGTACGTAGACACACTCTCCCCTCTCATTGCTATGCATCTCCATGGATAGATCTTGCGTGTGTGTAGATTTTTTTTTACCATGCAACGTTCCCCAACAGTGGCATCCGAGCTAGGTCTATGCGTAGATGATATGCACGAGTAGAACACAAAGAGTTGTGGGCGGTGATAGTCATACTGCTTACCACCAACATCTTATTTTGATTCGGCGGTATTGTGGGAAGAAGCAGCCCGGACCAACCTTACATGTCCACGCACATGAGACCGGTTCCACCGACAGACATGCAACTAGTTTTGCATAGAGGTGGCTGGCGGGTGTCTGTTTCTCCTACTTTAGTTGAATCAAATTTGACTATGGCCGGTCCTTGAAAAAGGTCAAAACAACAAACTTGATGAATCACCATTGTGGTTTTTGCCATAGGTAAGAATGGTTCTTGCTAGAAGCCTGTAGCAACCATGTAAAACACGCAACAACAAAGTAGAGGACGTCTAACTTGTTTTTGCAGGGCATGTTGTGATGTGATATGGTCAAGACATGATATGATATACGTTGTTGTATGAGATGATCATGTTTTGTAATATCGACAACCGGCAGGAGCCTTAGCCTGTCTCTTTATTGTATGAAGTGCAAACCCCATGTAATTGCTCTACTTTATCGCTATGCATTAGCAATAGTTGTGGAAGCAATAGTTGGCAAGATAACCCCGACGCAACGATGGAGATCAAGGTGTTGAGCAGGTGACGATGGAGATCATGACTATGCTTTGGAGATGGAGATCAAAAGCACAAGATGATGATGGCTGTACCATGTCACATATTTTGATTGCATGTGATGTTTATCCTTTATGCATCTTATTTTGCTTAGAATGGCGGTAGCATTATAAGATTATCCCTTCACTTAATTTCAAGATAATAGTGTTCTCCCTGAGTATGCAGTGTTGCTATAGTTCATCGTTTAGAGACACCACGTGATGATCGGGTGTGATAGACTCTACGTTCACATACAATGGGTGCAAGACAATTTTGCACATGCAGAATACTTGGGTTAAACTTGACGAGCCTAGCATGTACAGACATGGTCTCAGAACACTAATGACTACCCCATCTCAAGTGATCATCGGACATGTCTTAGTTGATTTGGATCATGTATCACTTAGATAAATTGAGGGATGTTTATTTAAGTGGGAGTTCATGATATAGTCTTGATAGGTTTGCGTATCTATGTTGTAGATCAAATAGCTCGCGATATATATAGCTCCCGTTTTTTTTATATGTTCCTAGAGAAAACTAAGTTGAAAGATGATAGTAGCAATGATGTGGACTAGGTCCGTGATCTAAGGAATATCCCCATTGTTGCACAGAAGAATTATGTCCTTAATGCACAGCTAGGTGACAGACCTATTGCAAGAGTAGATGCAGATGTTGTGAACATTTGGCAAGCTCGATATGATGACTACTTAATAGTTTAGTGCACCATGCTTTACGACTTAGAACCGGGACTTCAAAAACATTTTGAACGCCACAGAGCATATGAGATGCTCCAAGAGTCGAAATTGGTATTTTAGACTCATGCCTGTGTCGACAGGTATGAGACCTCTACTTTGTCTACAAGATAGAGGAGAATAGCTCAGCCAGTGAGCATGTGCTCAGAATGTCTGGGTACTACAATCACTTGAATCAAGTGGAAGTTAATCTTCTAGATAAGATAGTGATTGATAGAGTTCTGTAGGCACTATCACCAAGATACTAGAACTTCGTGATGAACTATAATATGCAAGGGATGACGAAAACGATTCTTGGGCTCTTCGTGATGCTGAAATCAACAAAGGTAGAAATCAAGAAAGAGCATCAAGTGTTGATTGTTAAACAAGACCACTAGTTTTAAGAAAAAGGGTAAGGGAAAGAAAGGGAACTTTAAAAAGAATGGGAAGCAAGTTGCCACTCCCATGAAGAATCCCAAAAGTGGACTGTCGGTGTCAAAACCGGCGGATCTCGGGTAGGGGGTCCCAAACTGTGCGTCTAAGGCGGATGGTAACAGGAGGCAGGGGACACGATGTTTTACCCAGGTTCAGGCCCTCTTGATGGAGGTAAAACCCTACGTCCTGCTTGATTGATATTGATGATATGAGTATTACAAGAGTTGATCTACCACGAGATCATACAGGCTAAACCCTAGAAGCTAGCCTATGGTATGATTGTTGTATATTGTCTATCGACTAGCCTGGCCTCGGTTTATATAATGCACCAGAGGCCTAGGATAACAAGAGTCCTGGCCGAATACGCCGGTGGGGAGGAGTCCTTGTCTTGATCGCCAAGTCTTGTGGAATCTTCCTTGTATGCGGCAGCTGTCCGAACTGGCCCATGAGTATAAGGCCATGGGGGTCCTCGGCCCAATCTAACAGATCGGGAGATGACGTGGTGAGTACCCCCTAGTCCAGGACACCGTCAGTAGCCCCCTGAACCGGTCTTCAAGTTAGGGACGCTCCTCGATTCTTCCGAACTGTTCTTCATCTTCGGTCGCCGGTCTTGAAAACTGGTTCAACAAATCTTCTCATCTTCTATCTTGAGGATCGCCGAAATGCATTCGGCGAGTTTACAGGTCGGGTATCCGAGGAGCCCCTTTAAGTTTCCGGCCTTTATCAATGCCTTGTTATTTTTATGCCACACCTCGATTTTGAAGTTGTTCCCGGGAGGCAGTGTCCTCTTGCGTCCGAGCTCCAATGCCGGACTACATTCGAGGTATCTTTTGCAGCCGAGCACCAACGCCGGACCGCTTCCCAGCTCTAACGCCGGAATGTATCCGAGCTCCAACGTTGGACTATATCCGAGCTCCAACGCCGGACTATGTATCCGAGCTCCAATGCCGGACTGTATCCGAGGTGTCATAAATCACCTTGGTTCAAAGAAGTTTGAAGGAGTTTAGCCGAGCTTAATGCCGGAAATGCCCTCTATGGAGCCAGCCACTAGCGCCTGAGCTTTATGCCGGACTGCTTCCGAGGTGGTGCACCACCCCGAATGTGGGCCGATTTTGTCAATATTTTTGATTGGTGCAATTTTATTCTTTGCCGAGATATATAGCCAATAGCCCTCAAGGTGGGTACCGGTCTAAAACCCGAGATGCACATGAAGGATGACATAAGACCGCTGATCCCAGTATCCGCTGGGACTCAGGTTGATTTGCAAAATCGGTCTGAGGATCAAGTCCTAGCTCGGCAGAATACTTCGGGACACAAAAAGCGGCGTGCTCAGTCCTCGAGACTCAGGTTGGGTGCGGCCGACCAACCTGAGGATCAAAATCTCCTCGGAAACTGTATTACACTTAAAATTTTCTGCATTGGACAGGCAATGCAGTAGCCCCCGAGACACTGGTGGGGTGGCAACACCAGATCAGGGGATCGATGTGCCCCTTTAATATTTGTAAATAATAAGCCCAAAGCCCAGTAGCCCCCGAGCCTTAATGCGGGCACGGGTGTAATGACTCTATGTATCCAAGTACTTTACGTCATTAATGCTTGGATCTACATTGTACAAAACTTTGTTGACCGACCATCGGCTTCCACCTTCTCGGCCAGTAGCCGAGGAGTTTTGTCCTACTTTATAAAGCCTTTATGAGGGCAAAGATTTACGACAAACAAGGCAAACTGGCCATACGGTTTTATAAACAAAGGTACGCAGAGAGATGTGTTATATTACTATTTAACAGAAGAAATGTCTTCCAAAGAAAATAATCCCGCTATGGGTTCCTTTCTTTGGGTTGTCGTGCTAAGCATGATCATGAAACCTCAGCTCGAATGTAAGAGCAAAATATCGAGGATTTAGTTTGGGAGGCCAGTTAATAGCCCCCGGTAGTGTTCGGCGACAGTCGAGGTCAATCCGTAAACACTTCGTCCATTGTTAGGAATGCCCCGTCATTTAACACCGTCATCGGATCACTGACCAGTTTACGCTTATTGTGACAGTCAGTTTTCGGCTTTCTCCACTGAGGTGCTTAACCATGTGAGCTGGAAGCACAATCACAGTGGTTCTCCCTTTGCAGCCGAACAAAGCGGAACGTAGGAGGCAAGCGCAGGAGCCGGGCAACCCAACTATTGACCGAAGACACAATTCGAAACCGATGCATATATAGCAATATCCGAGAATGTTTTTGCTGAATCTCTAAAGGTGTCCAGCGTTGCACTGCGAGACTTGTGCTGAAAACACACAAATAGTTTAAAAGTGCCACAAGCTTGGAAAACCAAAAAACGTCAGTAAAAACTTGACGTCCGAACAAGATCAAGTGTTCGGTGCCAATCTGAAAATTGGCCTTAGAAAAAAAGTGCTTTTGTCGTGCTTTAACATGACACATCCTATCTCAAGACTTCAAGCGGGTCAGCCTACGGCTTCAACCTCCTATCCCAAAGGCGGAGTACTTCTCATTAGGCCAGCTTAGCAAACTAAACTCTAGTGGCTTTGAGAGAGAAATTAGGCTCCCCGGCTAGTGACCACACACTCATCTCAAAAAAAGGAGTGATAAATAATAATAGTAATAATAATAATAAAACTTTGCAATGACTAAGAAGAAGAACACTTATTATAAAACGGGTCAAATAAACTTAAGAGCCCCCAAGTGACTTGAGTAAAAGAATGATTGCATGTACCGAAGTACTTATATCATATCTATGTTCAACCGAACTTTAAACGCGTCTTAACCGACCGTCGGCTTCTCCCTCTTCGGTCAAGGACCGAAAAGTGTTATGTACTCCATCTGTCGAGAATATCGATGGTGTTTCCAATAACCAGGCAATCTGGCCATAAGGCTGTAACAGACAAAGCGCACTCAGGGAACTTATGCTATATTACTGCAAAGTGTAAGAAGCATCTTCGAAGAAAATAGTACCCCCACGGATACCTTTCTTCGGTGCTCATTGTTATTATGAGACTTGTGCAATAGATTTTTTGTACTCATGAGTTCCGTTGTGTGCCGACCATCATTGAAAACAATAAGAGCGCGAGCTTTCGGCTTTACCCAGTCTGAGGTCTGGCTCGGGTGACCCGATCATGACAATCGCAGAGGTGCTCCCTTTACTCCCTAGCCGAACAATCGGGAACGTAGGGGAAAACACAGGAGCGAGGCAACCCAGCTTGCAAATCGCTTAAGTCAATATGGTGCATATTGTGGCGTAATACACGAACAAGGAACGAAGCCGTACAAGTATAATCATATGCAAGAGGAAAAGCTTCATAAAAGGAAGCCCCCAAGTAAACGGGGTATTTGAATTTATGCATCACAAACAAAGTTTGGACAAGGAAATTTTTTACAAGCAACTTTTTTCCAAAAAAGTATAATGCTTGGTCGAACCGAACACAAGTTAGAAATTAAAGCTTTGAGCATGAAAGCGACTTAGCTGGTTAATGTGTTCGGTATTGATGACGCGGTCCGAGCTTGATGCGGGGCAAGGTTCCATCCCCCAAGCCGGTCCCGAGGTGGCGGAGCGGAGAGCTCGACACGCCGAAGTGGTGACATAGCACGGTCAATGCAGACCGGCAGAGTGACGCTGAAGTCCCCGGATCATTTTCCTGTGCACAAAAAATAGTGCAAACCGGAGATAATAGTAAAAATGATAATTAAAAAAAATCGTTGCATAATAAATAATTTATGCAAAGTGAGTAATAAAAGAAATATGGCCTGGCGCCGAAGTCAATGTCGATGCAGGGCGTCGGCGTGATGCGGTAAAGGCGTGGCAAAGCCTGAATTCACAGGTCGGTCCGAGTTCCGGATGCGGCGTTCGCCGGACTATGTACGAAAACTGACCGATCCACCACACGACCGTCGTTAATGCGGCCATCATTTGATAGACCTGTGTACAGATGATGGACAAACCAGAGTAATAATTCCTTGGGAAAAATAAACCCAAACAAGCAAAAAATACTAGGATTAATAGCACCTAGTTTATTTGTTGTAGCAATCCAAAGAAAAGCGACTCCCAAAATCGGTAATCGATCCACACACCATTGCCTGATGGGTGATAAAGCGATGGCCTGGCGATGCTAGCAAAGGTTGGCTCGCCGAGGAAAAGCCCGTGGTCCAGCTAATGCGATGAAGCTGGTCGGCTGGTGACGCCGAAGTCTCCGAAGTAAGTTAATGAAGAGATGGTCTAGCCGAGGAGACGGAGCATGTCGGTAAGGATTGCAGCTGCCGTGTCAGCCGAGGTGTTCAAGCAGGTCGGCGTGATGAACATCAGCTTGAAGAAGCAACAGTGCGGCCATGCCGACGCAGGTCGTAACTTGTGACGCGGACAATGCTGGTTTGATAAAGTGACCATGCGGCGATGCCTGTGTTCCTGCTCCGTGTAATCTGTGGGGCGGCGATGTTGGTGATGATTTATCCTTTGCGATGTCGAACTCTTTTTCGGCTTGCCGAGATGATGATCGAAGGAATTGAGCTCGGCTCAATAAAGCAGCGACGTGTCTAGCGTAGGTCGGCAGCCATGGAGCAATACCACCGGACTGGTTTGGCACCAGCGTGATGGTGAAGATTACCTCGAAGGAGGCTTAAACTTTTATGGGTACGTGTTTAAAAACAACTCACAATACTATAGAAGAAAATTCCTTAAAAAAGGTTGTCCAATATCACGTTTATAAATAAACATGAATTCGGGTCGGATCCGTATTCACGCAGAAAACAGATTCGAAAATTGGTCCACTCATCAGAAGTTTCCCAGAGTTTGGACCGTTGGATCGAGCTGAAGCTTGGAGGGGTGGTAGATATGGGATTTCCGCAGTAGATGAACGGTTGGATCTTCCAAAGGCCCTCTGAGCTAGGCTCTGGAGACCACGGCCTAAACTCGTCCAGATTCCCGTCCAGATTTGACAGGGCTCCGGTATATCGTAGATTGTCGGAGATTCCTCCATCGGAACTTGACGAAATTTTCCAGGATTGTTGTAGACTCAATTCCGCACAATTCCACCAAAGGGATCGTCAAAGCGATGCTCTAAGAGGTGGTGGCAGCGGATACAAGTTTGCTGTTTGAAAAAACAGCACGGTTGCCCGAGGGCAATGTTGACGTTGAGCCCCCGAGCTCCATGGATGATTCCTCCATGATCTTGATAGAGACAGGAGTTGATGTTGATGAAGGCCCTCATCTGAACATGACGATCGGAGATGGAGCACGGTCCTCGGTCGAGCCAAGGTGACCAGTCGAGGCAGCGACGAAGATGCCGGCATCGTAGTTGACCTGCAGACGAGTCATCGATCCTTTTGCTGACCACACAGCGGAACTCTCAATGAAAGCACCAATGTCGGTGTCAAAACCGGCGGATCTCGGGTAGGGGGTCCCGAACTGTGCGTCTAAGGCGGATGGTAACAGGAGGCAGGGGACATGATGTTTTACCCAGGTTCGGGCCCTCTTGATGGAGGTAAAACCCTACGTCCTGCTTGATTGATATTGATGATATGAGTATTACAAGAGTTGACCTACCACGAGATCGTAGAGGCTAAACCCTAGAAGCTAGCCTATGGTATGATTGTTGTATATTGTCTATCGACTAGCCTGGCCTCGGTTTATATAATGCACCAGAGGACTAGGATAACAAGAGTCCTAGCCGAATACGCCGGTGGGGAGGAGTCCTTGTCTTGATCGCCAAGTCTTGTGGAATCTTCCTTGTATGCGGCAGTTGTCCGAACTGGCCCATGAGTATGCGGCCATGGGGGTCCTCGGCCCAATCTAACAGATCGGGAGATGACGTGGTGAGTACCCCCTAGTCCAGGACACCATCATGGACCCAAGCCTGAAACTGAGTGCTTGTACTGCAAAGGAAATGGTCACTGGAAGTGGAACTGCCCCAAATACTTGCCGGATAAGAAGGATGGCAAAGTGAACAAAGGTATATGATATACATGTCATTGATGTGTACCTTATTAGTGTTCGTAGTAACCCTAGGTACTTGATACAGGTTCAGTTGCTAAGATTAGTAACTCGAAACCTGAGTGTCGTGGGAAACCACGACCACCTATGGGACCAAAGGGCCCCTTGCTGGTTCGGCAGGGGGAGGTCACGTTGCACAAAGAGCAGACGAGCGCGGGGTAGCACAACAGAGATCACACAGGCAATTTTACCTTGGTTCGGGCCGCTGTGAGGAGTAAAACCCTACTCATGCTTTGGTGGATTGATGGTGGAAGGGTGGTGGTGGTGCGTAGTACACTTGCCCGGAAGGGGCAGCAGTGGCTACGTGCATATGGGCGTATGTGTTATCCAACCTTCTAACCCTTTCTACGGTTTCCATGGGCCTCCTTTTATAGATTAAGGGGTCACCCCAATGGAAAAGTGGTCATTATGCACTGATAAGATAGCAAACAGTGCTAGCATACCTAACTCTGCAGGCTGACAGGGTGCATTAAATGCACCGCTTAACGTCACATTGTTGGTTGCCCGACAAGCCTTGCCGGGGTTGTATTGCCAGCTCCGCACCTGCACGCTTGACACATAGCAGGACGAGTGCCGTTCGTAGGTGTTTCCTGTAGAGAAAGGCCGCCATGTGGCGAATGGTGCCACTTAGTCACATTGCGGCTTGACACCGCACTGAATGACGACGTGGGTCTTGGTGGGGTAGTTGGTGAGGTGGTTTTGCCTTCATGAGTCCCGGCAGGCCCTGCCGGGACTCCTCAGATGCTCTCTTCCGGGGGTGACCACGCCCTCGCTGAGCTCACCTGCCCGACAAGGGAGGCTTTTCTCCTGGTGGCATCTCGCTTCTTTGGCTTGACTTTGGTCCTTCGAAGATCTTGGTTTCTTGCACTCTGACTTGGGTTGGTGTCTCAATCCTGTTCCCGTGCCTATGCACAGTTTGGGCAATAGACCCAGGGTTGCACCGACAGAAGCCCCCGGGCCTGCCCCAAACGCGCTACCGAGCGTCGTCGGGGTAGGGCCTAATAAGTACACAGGCGGGGGTGCTGAAGAGGCTGGCCTCTTGAGGTCTTCATTGCTTATTTGTCAATCTTGGGTCCAGGCCAGTTTCCGGTTTCCTCGCAAGTCATATGATTAGCTCTTATGAAGAAACTTCTTTTCCCTGAACAAATCAGCCAGTGGCTTGGTGTGATAGGGAATACAAATGGAATGGAGGTAGCGAGCCTGTCAAACCATAGCATACTTCGCACATGCATGACTGACTTGGGATGGTACCAGGGGAAACAAAAACAACCTTTCTCGAACTCACGGCGGCAACTTGCATCGTTTGCACGTGAACTTAGAGGAGGTCACTACTTTCATCCAAACATATTCTATATGAACGGGGAATGAAGAAAATGCTTACACAAGTTTTCAACACTAGCTGGATGTTCAACACAATTCATGGAGGAGACAAAATGCTGCTGATGGGCTCAACAGCAACTCATCGGAATTTCCATATCACTGGACTTCCACCACTATGTGAACAATGTGATAGTATTGGTCAGACCAAAAGATGTAATGGTGTATGCTCGAGGAGTCAACCACGAGTAAGACAACATTACGAATATCGTTGGTTCTGATTTGATTTGAGGATAGTCCATAGTCAAGTCAAAGTTTTGACAAGGCAATAGATCCAACAACTGATCACGAGGACCAATCGATGGAGATATCATCTTTCTTCAACTCACACACACACAAAAAGATATCCCTTAACATGAACTAAGTCAGACAAGCTTTTATCTTCCAACTCTCCAAGTTGTTGTTTGGCTTAACCAACTAGCTCAGGGATATCCGACATAGATTCTTGGAGGAGTGGTTTACAAGAAACAAACTTGATCACGAGCTCAACATAACAGTCAGGGGACAACCAGGTAATACTTCCGAGAAGATCTTCAGAAAATCACGAACCACCGATATGTTACTAGGCTCGAGAACAACCTTGCTTTTCAATGCAAGATGATATGATCAAAAGAGTGAGGGATTGACATAATCCTAACTTATTGATCGAGGAGTGCACCAGAAATAAGAACTAGATAGCACGATCAATCTTAGGATGATGATTTAATAACCAACACGCTAAGAATGAGAATATTGTCCATTAACTACCATGCAATGGGGTTGCTAGGAGTATTGATTTCACACATCACAGTTCACTTGTCGGCACTCCGGTTACAACAACACGGGACCGAGGAATGAATATTGATAGCGAGAAGTATCACTATGTCAAGAATTCATGAGAAATGGTGCATTTCTCCTGACAATCCTGACATAAAGGGGGTAATACTCCGAGGTAGAACAGAATAAATGCTAGATTGGCATTTTGATCTGCGGAACACAACTACGTTGACCCAATCCTGGATATGGATGAGGTACTGAAGTCTGTTTCTCCTAGTCATTCTGGATTAGAATGGCTTGACGAACTACAAGAGTAATAGGCATCGATAACACGAGTGCACGACTACTCCTGTCAAAAATTGATAGACGGAGGTAAAAAAACAACTAATGAGGGACAACTCCAAGAACATAAGATTTTCTGAGTTGGGGATGCATGGATTAGTATGTCGAGCAAGCTCAACATTTCTTTCGGATAACCCATGCAGAAAGGTAGAACTGGCAGATTCACAATGTAGAATGAAGAACTCATCAAGAGCATTCTGATTGTGATCTTTTGATCCAACAAACTTCTGCCATAAGTGGTTCATAGTATTTGGAAGAAGGAAATACCATGGACCTCGAGGACTAATGCAAAGGTTACTAATAACCTAAAGGAATGAGCAAACACTATCAACATGAAGTAAGTAGGGTGAATCTCGGGTTCAAAATTCCAGGAATAGAATGCCTACTAACTAATGGCATCACGGGATGCTTCGGGATTAATGGCCAGAGTCATCACACTGGGAATACAAAGAATTGCTAGATTACTAGGTGACTCCCTAAGATACCTAGGGTCATAATAATAGCTCCAACATATATGTCGAGGCAATAGAGTACCTCAACTCATCGATTAGTGTGGTTGAACTGGCCCAAAGGGACATCGGGAATGGAAAGAATGGATTTGCAAATGCATCAGACTATGTAGAAACCTGGGATGACTCGGACAGCATAACGGCTGTAAATGCTCAAAAATATTTGAGACATCCTGCAAAATGGTGGCTTAACCACTCAACAACAACATATCAGGGTTCTGAGGCCATTTAACAACACACTGGAGTAGAAGAAACTGAACTGAGGCTTGAGACCAATAATCCTACGAATCTACGGATTAGTAACACGTGATCCTGATAGAAAGATGAGAAGCCTAGTTCTTAATCCCCGTAGAAGAGAAGAGGGTGACTCAGATCAGAAGGCATAAGGTATAAGGAGCAAAAAGAGCCTTACGTTCCCTTCCACAATCAATTCCCGTATATATCTAAAGCATTTCTAGACTCAACTTCGGCCGGTTTGTCTTGGTAATCCTACAGGCAGTCAGGCTCTGATACCAACGCTGTCAGGACCCCGATTCCAAGTCACATTGATCTAGCTGGTAACACCTCATATCACATTGCGGCCTCATGCACGGTATCCCCACGGGTGTTGCCTTACCATGGCCCGGGACTGTTTGCGCCTTTTGGCTCACGTATATGATAGTGTCGCTAGCATCCATATGATAGAGAACCCGGGCCGACATGGCTAGTCGTGAACCCAAAGCGACACAGACCTATGGGGACAGGCATACATGAATCACATCGAGCATGTCGGTCATCAGCGAGTGAATCCGGGCTGTAGCACTGGGCTAACAGGACTCCGGGGAACCCGGGCTGTAGCAGGCTAGGCAGGACTCCGGAAGTCACCACGTGACATTTCCCCGAAGGGACAGACATATGAACAAAATGAAACACATGCCGGCCAGTGAAGTGTCCTGAGCAGTAGTACTGGGCTAGCAGGACTCCGGTGAACCGGGCTGTAGCGGACTACTATGGCTCAAGGAGCACTAGACTACATTTCCCCATAAGATAGGCTGCCAAGGATAAACAACTAGATTGTCGGATCCCACACATACCAAGCATTTCAATCAGACACACAATATGCTCGATATGTGTAAGTACAACATGGCGTCACAACATAACTCTACGACTCAAGTATTTATTCAGTAGGCTCCGAGGAGCGAGATATTACAAACATGGGTCTCATGACCCAACAATCATAGCATACAAATCAAAACACATGCGGAAGCTTAACATGTCTGAGTACAGACATCTACAAATGAAAAAGGCTAAGAAGCCTGACTATCTACCAGATCCTGCCGAGGGCACAAGATTGTAGCTGAGGTAGCAAGCTAAACGTCGAAGCCCACATGGAACTACTAGCGAGACTGACGTCTCTCTGCAAAACATAAATTAAGCAAACGTGAGTACAATTGTACTCAGCAAGACTTACATCAGAACTAACTTCATATGCATCGGTATCAACAATGGGGTAGTGGAGTTTAACTGCAGCAAGCCAGCTTTGACTCAGTGGCTAACCTGAACTACGACAACAAGCAACTCTTTTGAGGTGGCGCACACGAGTCCACATATTCACCATATCAATACACCACTATGGATCTGCTCCTGTCTCCCTACGAGAAGGCCATCCATAGCACTCACACTTATCTTGCGAGTTTTAGAGTATCCACTTTCACTTGTCTATGAACTATGCAAGGGGTCCAAGTTTCCATATCCGAGGAATCCGGCTATTCGAATAGATAATGATAACCTTGCAGGGGTGTACTTCTTCACACATGCTCCCACCACTTATCACCATATACGCGTCATGTATCTCGGCAACCTTCAAGCGGAAGCTTGGTGAGGGTGTCGGCCACGGCCTACCTAAACACTCAAGTCTCTAGTCCAGGTTTATCGCCTATCCAGGTTCCATCCGCAGGGAGTCCGGCCGAGGTTTCGACATACGGCCCCGAACGATGTGAACAGGGTTTTTGAGACACCAAACGGGCGCCTGGTACACCGTGCCATGGTGTATCTACCGCATCATAGCCCACCCCTAGGGTCAGTGCTACGCACGGCCGCCAACACATAACCTACAAACACCAGAAACTAGTTGCAACTCCTGGACAGAGTACTAGGGTAATTAAGAAGCCGAGAGGGTCAATTAAGGATCCCAATGAGTGGTAGTAGTTGTTCATGGATCACAGACACAGAACTCAGTTCCTGAGGACGGTTTCAATGAGACAACCCACCATGTACTCCTACATGGCCTCTCACCGCTACCTTTACCAAATCGTGTTCACACACTTAGCTCACACACAGTAGGACATGTTCACACACCTCCGATTCATCCCTGATGAATCAGACCTGACACAACTCTATGCAATAGCAGGCATGACAAACAAGCATGAATGAGTAGGCACATCATGGCTCAAACAACTCCTACTCATGCTAGTGGGTTTCATCTATTTACTGTGGCAGTGATATGTCATGTAGAGGAAAAGGGTTCAACTACCGCAACATGTAACAGTTGAATCGTTGTTGTCCTAATGCAGTAAAAGAGAGCAGGAGCGAGAGAGTGGGATTGTATCGGAATGAACAAGGGGGTTTTGCTTGCCTGGCATTTCTGAAGATAAGATAGCTCTTCATCGGTGTCATCAAACTCATCGTCGAAACCACGTCTATCGAGAGGGGACAATTACCGGCAAACAAAGAGGAACACAATCAATGCAATGCAACAATTATGATGCATGATAATGTCATGGCAATATCCTGTGGAGTGAGCTAATGCAACTAGCAACCATATTAAATGAAGTTGGTTTGAACCAAGGGTTCAAATTCAAACTCCATATGTGCTTATTTAAATGTCAATTATGCAAATTGCCCTGTACAGCAACCCTAGGTTGTTCAAACATGCATGCAAATATCATAAATAGATTCCTTGAATTTTTCTAATAATTTTTCATATATAATTTATTTCATTCTGAGTTATAGATTATTTTCTATGATTTTTTAGAAGTTTAGGCATTTTTTGGAATTTCTTGAATTGTTTTAAAACAGAAATTATTTACTGGGTCAGCATGACATCGTCATGATGTCAGCAAGTTAACGGGGCAAGGTCCAGGTCAAACCTGACTAGTGGGGTCCACTGGTAAGTGACACAGTGCTATTCAGTGTCAATGACAGGTGGGGCCTGGTCAACGTGTGACGTGGCCAGGTCAAACTGACCGGTGGGGCCCGTGGGGGTTAATTTAATCTAAAGGTCAATAAAACCCGGTTAGTTAGGGCATGGGGCCCAGCGGTCAGTGGGTCAGGGCGATTAGTTAGGGCGTCATTAGCCTAAACTAATCTGCCACGTCGGCTAAACGGCGATTAGCTGCCGGTGCTAAGCAGAACGCGATGGCGCTCCTCGTACGGCCATCTCCGGCGGCGAGAGCTCACGCGGCTGGGCTCTACGGATGCAGCGTGTCGAGGCACATCGGATGGTGGCTGTGGGGGATGGCGGGGTGGCCGAAATCTTCGTCGGCGTCGACCGTGGCGGCTGCCAGAGCTCGGGTGAGCTCAGGGTCGAGGCTACAACGGCCGTGGCGCTGCGGGGTTGGCATCTATGGCTTCTACGTGGTGCGGCGAGTACGTTGAACGCATGCCCGGGACCAAATGGTCACCGGAGTGTCGCCGGCGTCGAGCTCGTGCGGCGGTGAGTGCTCGGCCTTGGCGGGACGGAGGCTAGAGGACGGGAAGGATGCATGAAAGAGAGGGGAAATGCGGCGGAGCTCACTGGGGGGTCGTTGAGCAGCTCAGCGTGCTTGGGGACGGCTCGGAGGCGACGCACCCATGATGGCGATCTCGGGTCCCCGAGGAGGAAGATGAGGGCGAAGGCGGCTCCACAGGGCGCCCGGGCTCGCTTGGCTCGTCGGAGACAAAGATGAAGATGCCGCAGAGCCTCTGGGCATGACGGAAGGGTGAGGGGGTGGCTCTAGGCACGGCGGCGGCGGTCGCTTTCGGGTGCGTGCGGGAGAGAGAACAGAGGAGGGGGATGAGCTTGAGGGAGTGAGCGAGAGGGACCAGGGGGCTGCGTGGTGTCGTGGAGGCGTCCAGGCCCTCGGCGGCAAGCAGGAGGTGGCGTGCGGTGGCCGTGCGCGTGCCGGCGTGCGGTGGCCACGCGCCTCGGTCCTTGTGGCAGAGGAAGGAGAAGACACGGGAGCCCCTGGTGGGCTGGGCCGCCAGCTGGGCCACCAGGTGGGCTAGAAGGCCAGGTAGGTTGGCCCAGGTAGATCTCTCTGTTTTTTTAATTCTGTTTTCTATTTATTTCCTCTGTTTTGATTTAGGTTTAAAACTAAACCAATTTTATTGCTTCTGTAAATTATTGTATGGACTAGAGATATTACTCTAGAGCCCCACAATAATTTCCAAAATTATTGGACATGTAATTCTTTTATAACAGAAATAAAGCCAATTCAAATACATTATGGTTTAATTCAAAATGCCCAAATTAATTACCCTTAATGCCCTAAAATATTGGTTTGGATTTTTACCTCTTGCCAATATTTTCAGGGATTAAAGTGAACATTTCCTTGGGCTCATTTGAAGAAATTTTTAACTTGCTCATTTTCAAAGATTTCTGAGGCTTTGGGAATTCCCTCAATTCAATTTTCCTTGAATTTAAACATGATGCAACAACCAAGATAGTCCAAGGCCAAGGTGAAGCTAGGGATGTGACACCATCATAATTGTTTTTCCTGCTGCCGGGGAAAGGCTTGCCCCTCTGGTGCTCCCGCTTCCTCTAGTGGTCTTCCAGCTAGGCTTCGACATCCTCGTCTGCTGGTGCTTGTGCTAGAGTTTTCCAACTAATCCTAGAAGTGGTGAGCAGGGGCCACTGCGGTGCTCCTTCCGCCCTCCTCCTTCGCAGCCTCAACACTCCGGATCATGTCAGGCTGCGCTTGGCAAGCCCTGACGTGATTGGGGTTGCATTGTGCCGGTGCACGTCCCGCCCTCTTCTCTTCCCACCGCACTACCTGGGACAAGAGGGACAGGGAGAGGAGTTTACGAAGCACTTACCTTTTTTCAATCTTAAATTTGTAGGCATTTGCCAAATTTTAATTCAAATAATGTAATCTCTCGAGTCCATGTTTGTGTTCTGTAATGAGTGTACTTGTATCATCAACATATTAATGAAAAAGATGAACCTTGCCGGGAACTCATGCATGTATATGTCCATGCAGAGGTGGGACGCCTCTTTAGTTTAAGTAAACGAGTCTTCCCTGGCAGGCTACCCTGCCGGTACCCTTTCGTTTGCCGGAGAAATGCATCTACCGGGCAAAAAATAAAGGGACCATCCCCCCGCCAACTTCCTTTTACCAAAGGCCACTATGACCATCCCGACCGAAGCAATATCCGAGTCAAGGATGGGAGCACCTAAGTCTCAAAGAGTGGCGAGGTTTTCTCATGCACAAGTTGTAGCTTACAGAACATTAATGGACAGGAGGTGGAACTTATCTGTTTGGCTTGCCGGAGATCGCAACGCTGGTCCATCTTCCCAACGCTGGACCCTGCAGCTTCATGCTGATGGGAATGATGCAAGATGCGACCCTATCTATATGCATATGCAAATGCTCATGAAAAGCTTATGCAATGCTCTTGGAATGCTCATGCATGCATGCAACTTAGTCAGGGGCCCCCCAGCGCTTCATTTATTTCTGTGTTGCTCAGGGTCATCGCCTGGCTTTGTACAAGGGGTTACATGCAACCGAGGCAAGGCCTGTACAAAAGGGTGGCTGTCGGGCAGGGCCCGACAGCCACATCTTACGCGTAGAACTTGCGGAGATGCTCAATATTCCATGAATTATGCAATTTAATGCCATCTCCGGTCTCCAGACGGACTGTGTCAGGTCTGATGACTCGTACTACCCGGTAAGGGTCTTCCCACCTCGGCGTCAACTTGTTTGTACCCTTTGCAGACTGAATGCGCCTAAGGACAAGGTCGCCTTCCTCAAAACAGCGAGAATGAACCATGTGGCTATGATAGCGACGTAGGGCCTGCTGATAGTGTGCAGCACGCGTAGCAGCCCAAAGACGATTCTCCTCGAGTAGTACAACATCGTCACGCCGGTGCTGATCTTGCGCTACTTCATCGTAGGCAAGCACTCGAGGCGACCCGTAAATGAGTTCCGTGGGGATAACTGCTTCTGCCCCATAGACTAAGGAGAAAGGAGTCTGCCCGATAGCTCGATTTGGTGTCATTCTGTGGGACCAGAGAACTACCGGCAGCTCGTCGATCCACCGCTTGCCGTGCTTCTGCAGCGTATCAAAGGTTCTTGGCTTGAGTCCTCACAGTGCTTCAACATTCGCCCTTTCAGCTTTCCCATTGCTCCTGGGATGTGCAACAGAGGCAAATGAGATCTTGCATTCGAGGGCATGAACACATTGCATGAAGGCGCGGCTCGTGAACTGGGTGTTGTTGTCGGTAATGATCCTTGTCGGGTCTCCAAAACGGCACACCAATTCTTTCAAGGACTTGATAGCTGACTGAGCAGTCACCTTTCTCATGGCATTCACTTCTGGTCACTTTGTAAACTTGTCGATGGCAACGAACAAGAATTCAAAGCCTTGATTGCTCGGGGGAATGGGCCGAGGATATCGATCCCCTAGACCGAAAATGGCCATGATAAAGGGATTGTCTAAAGAGCTTGGGCAGGCAGGTGGATGTTCTTGGAATGGAACTGGCAGGCTTCACACTTGAGAACTAGCTCGACCGCATCTTGGAGGGTTGTGGGCCAATAGAATCCTTCCCGGAATGCTTTCCCAACCAGTGCCCTTGGTCCAATGTGGGAGCCGCACATGCCTTTGTGTATCTCAGCCAACAGTTCCTTTCCTTCTTCCCAGCAGATGCACTTCAATTCCACACCGTTGGACCTCCTTCTGTATAGAGTGTCATCGACAAACTAATACATACTGGCCCTCCGGGCTACTCTTTTACCTTCATCTTGGTCGTTGGGAAGCTCTCCGGTTTGGAGGAAGTGGACTATGTGCCTTGCCCAAGTTGGAGCCTGGGGAACGGCAGCGAGGACTAGCGGCACCTCCTCAACTGCGGGGCACATTCCTCGTTCGCGGGGACCATGGGCCCGGGTAGAGGGTGCGGTCTGGTAGGTGGCGAGGCATTGTTTCCGGCAGGATCTCTGCCAGGAGCGGACGGCTCTACCGGGAGAAGCCTACCAGAGTCCAGCTTTCTCCTTTTCTAGGCCATTGTTGCTGGGGATACGGAGGGCTGAGTAAGATGGAGAACAAAAGTCCCTGGTTCCACAGGAAGCTTTTGCGGAGCACACTTTGACAGATGATCAGCTATGCTGTTTTCCGCACGGGGTATGTGCACTGTTTGCAATCCGTCAAAGCGTTCCTCCATTCTTCTCACTTCCTCGACGTATGCCTCCATCAATGGGCTTTGGTAATCCTTGTTGACTTATCTCACCACAAGCTATGAATCTCGTCGAATGATCAGCTTCTTAATTCCCAATTCTGAGGCAATCCTGAGCCCAGAAAGGAGCCATTCATACTCTGCTATATTGTTGGTTGCCTCTTCTCGGGAAAAATGCATTTGGACGACATACTTCAAGTGCTCCTAGGAGAGGGCAACAAGAAGCACGCCAGCTCCTGCACCTTGCAGGGAAAAGGCACCATCGAAATACATAATCGATTCTTGGGGTGATTCCTTGCCGGGGATAACTATCTCTATCAGTTCCTCATCACGGGTTGGCGTCCATTCTACTATAAACTCTGCCAATGCCCTGCTTTGGATAGTTGTCGTGCTCTCAAACTTCAAACCAAAACTAGATAACTCCAAAGCCCACTTCACTATTCTACCGGTAGCCTCAGTGTTTCGAAGTATCCTCTGCAACGGGAAACGAGTGACAACCATAATCTCGTCGGCTTGGAACTAGTGGCATAGTTCCCTTGATGCCATGATGAGACCAAAGATCAACTTTTGCACACCAGAGTACCTGGATTTAGCCCCCTGTAGTAAGGAGCTGGCGAAGTACATTGGGCGCTGCACCACTTTCTTCCTTGTCGTGTCCTTGGGGTTGCTTCCGTTACCATGTTCATTACTGTCCTGATCCTTCTCTGGCTTTGCTAGTCCTTGCTCACTCCCTGCATCACCCACTTCCCGCTACGCCACCAAGGTTGCGCTAACCACTTGGTGGGTTGCCGCTAAGTATAGCAACAACGGCTCTTGCGGTTTGGGGGCAACCAAGGTGGGCAGAGAGGACAAGTAGGTCTTTAATTCTTGCAAAGCTGAATCTGCCTCTGGAGTCCACTTCATGGGCCCTTCCTTGTTCAAAATTTTGAAGAACGGAAGAGCGCGCTCGACAGACTTGGAAATGAATCTGCTTAGTGCGTCAACGCACCCTGTCAGATGCCTCACATCCTTGACTTTCCTAGGTGCTTGGATCTGCTCGATAGCTTTAATCTTGTCAGGGTTGGCTTCGATCCCCTGATGGGACACAAAGAATCCAAGCAGCATGCTAGAGGGAACACCAAACACACACTTCTTTGGGTTGAGCTTCAAGTTGATCTTGCGTAGTTTAGCAAATGTTTCCTCCAAATCCTGAATAAGGGTGGCTCTATCCTTGGTCTTGAACACAATATCATCCATATAAGCTTCAATGTTTCTGTGCAGCTGTGGCTTGAAACCAATCTGGACTGCCCTTGCAAAAGTGGACCCGACACTCTTTAATCCGAATGGCATGCGGACAAAATAGTACGTACCACATGGAGTGATGAATGATGTCTTCTCTTCGTCTTCCTTGGACATGAAGATTTGGTGAAACCCAGAATATGCATCAAGACAGGAGACCAAATCGTAGCCTGAAGTGGAATCCACAATCTGATCGATACGCGGCAAGGGAAACAATGTGAAATCAATGCAAAGCCTCCACTTCCCGTTAGCCTTTCGGACCACCACTCGATCTGCTAACCATGTGGGATGTAGCACTCCTTTGACCAAACCAGTTGCTTCAAGTTTCTTAATCTCTTCTGCAATAAACTGCTGCCTCTCTAAGGCCTGCTTCTGGACTTTCTGCTTGACAGGTCGGGCGTGTGGGCAGACAACAAGTTGGTGCTCGATTACCTGCCTGGGAACACCGGGGATATCAGATGGTTGCCAGGAAAACACATTGATATTCGTCCGTAGGAAGGCAACGAGCATGCTTTCCTATTTGTCATCGAGGGTGGCACTGATAGTGAAAGTACAACACCATCCAACCCTCTCGGGACCTTCTTCACTTGGGGTGCAATGACCTTGGATCTCTTGTTGTTGGAACTCTCCGGCAAGTCATCAACAAGCCCAGCGCACTCCGCAGAGGGACGCTTCCTCGACTCCTTGCCTGCTTCCTTGCTACCCTTCTTCTTTCCTCTATCCTCCTTGGCGGGAACTGCTGATGCCGCTGCCTCTGTCACGACTGCATCCCGGTACATCTTGTCCACGCAAATGATAGCATCCTTCTCGTCTGATGGGATGGTAATGACTCCCACAGGCCTAGGCATCTTCAAGGTGTTGTAGGCATAGTGGGATGCCGCCATGAATTTAGCCAGGGCGGGCGTCCAAGGATCCCATTGTACGGTAGGGGGAGGTCGACCACATCAAACACAATCTTCTTAGTCCAGTAGTTCAGCTCTCCCCCAAACATCACCGGCAGCGTGATCTTTCCCTTAGGATGACTCCTGCTGGGATTAACTCCTTGAAACGTGTCGGTAACCTCTAACTCTTCCTCTGATATTTGAAGTGTGTTGATGACTACCGGGGAGATCAGATTCAATCCGGCACCGTCGTCCACCAACATTTTTGTGACCTTGAGGTTTCGAATTGTTGGAGAGACCAACAGTGGCAAACATCTTACCACAGTGGTATGGTCAGGATGATCCTCTTCATCAAAGATGATGGCCGTGCGTGACCATTTGAGTGGTTTCCGGACCTCTCGCGCTGGTTCCATGGCATTGACTTCTCGTGCCCACCACTTGAGCTGGCGGTGAAAGGTGTGCAAAGATGCACCCCCGTCAATGCATAGGGCGTCAATGGCCTTCTGAAACTCCTGCTCACTGGTTTCCTCTTTGTCCCCTTCGTCACTCTCACCATCACAGGCTTCCTTCTCTCGACCTTTGGCGGGTTTTCCTTAGTTCCGAAAGAGTTTACCGCGGTGATTTACTTCACCGCCTCGGCCCTTACCGCCAAAAATATTCTGACCTTTTTCCTTGTCACGCTTCTCATACTCTGCTCTCTGTCTCTTGACGAGCTGCTCAACCTGATAGCACTCTAATAACCCACAAGTATAAGGGAATCGCAACAATTTTCGAGGGTAGAGTATTCAACCCAAATTTATTGATTCGACACAAGGGGAGCCAAAGAATATTCTCAAGTATTAGCAGCTGAGTTGTCAATTCAACCACATCTGAAAGACTTCATATCTGCAGCAAAGTATTTACTAGCAAAGTAGAATGGAAGTAATGGTAACAGTGGCAGAAGTAAGAGTAGTAGTTTTGTAGCAATTGTAAAAGTGGAAATGGAAAAGTAACTTAGCAAAGATCAATATGTGAAAAGCTCATAGGCAATGGATCAATGATGGATAATTATGTCGGATGGCATTCATCATGCAACAGTTATAACATAGGGTGACACGGAACTAGCTCCAGTTCATCAATGTAATGTAGGTATGTATTCCAAATATAGTCATACGTTCTTATGGAAAAGAACTTGCATGACATATTTTGTCCTACCCTCCCGTGGTAGCGGGGTCCTATTGGAAACTAAGCGATATTAAGGCCTCCTTTTAATGGAGTACCGGACCAAAGCATTAGCACTTAGTGAATACATGAACTCGTCAAACTACGGTCATCACCGGGAGTGCAACCGACTATTGTCACTCCAGGGTTGCCGGATCATAACACATAGTAGGTGACTATAACTTGCAATATCGGATCAAGAACACAAATATATTCATGAAAACATAATAGGTTCATATCTTAAATCATGGCACTCGGGCCCTAGGACAAGCATTAGGCATAGCAAAGTCATAGCAACATCAATCTTAGAACATAGTGGATACTAGGGATCAAACCCTAACAAAACTAACTCGATTACATGGTAAATCTCATCCAACCCATCACGGTCCAGCAAGCTTATGATGGGATTACTCACACACGTCGGTGAGCATCATGAAATTGGTGATAGAGGATGGTTGATGATGACGATGGCGACGGATTCCCCTCTCCGGAGCCCCGAACGGACTCCAGATCTGCCCTCCCGAGGAAGAACAGGGCTTTGCGACAGCTCTATATCATAAAACGCGATGAATCCTTCTCTCTGATTTTTTTCTTCCCGAACGTGAATATATGGAGTTGGAGTTGAGGTCGGTGAAGGTCCAGGGGGCCCACAAGGTCGGGTGGCACGCCCCCACCCTTGTGGCCAGGGTGTGGGCCCCTTCACTTTATTCTTTCGCCAATATTTTTTATTAATTCCAAAACTGATCTCCGTGAATTTTCAGGTCATTCCGAGAACTTTTATTTCTGCACAAAAAAACACCATGGCAATTCTGCTGAAAAGAGCGTTAGTCCTGGTTAGTTTCATTCAAATCATGGAAGCTAGAGTCCAAAATAAGGGGAAAATAGTTTGGAAAAGTAGATACGATGGAGACGTATCACACTCTTTAAGGTCGTGGCCTTTGGTCCGATGAATCTTGCAATATGGCCCATCACCTTTCCTAGCCTTCTCGGCAGCCACGGCCTTCCGGCAGTCAGCGCACACGACAGCGTCCTTGCTGGGAACCTCAGCCTTAGCCTTCTTGCCGGTACTAAGTGTACCCGATCCTTCAACAGTCATCACTGCCTTATCCTTCCGCTTCTTACTGCGCTTCTTGCTCTTCTTCTAATTGGTAGATTCATCATCGTCCTATGAATCAACGTTGGTGCAATCTTCCTCTCCGCGAAGCTTCCTTCCCTCCTCCATTCGAGCACACTTATCCACCAAGGTGTAAAGCTCCTGCATAGTCTTGGGCAACCATACGTTCATCTTGGAATGGATCCGACAGTCGTGCACATTGGACTGGAAGGAAGCTATCACAGCTGCCGAATGAATATTTGGGATGTTCCTATGGACCTTGCTGAATCTCTGTAGATACTTATGGAGGGTCTCTCCTTGCTTCTGTTGGAGAAGCTGCAAGTCGCTGGGTTGGCCTGGCTCTTGATGGCCACCGGTGAAGGCGCCAATGAACTCGTGGCACACGTCAGCCCATGATGAAATGGAGTTCTCCGGCAGGTGCATTAACCAAGACCTCACATTGGACTTGAGAGCCAAAGGGAAATAGTTGGCAAACACCTTCTCATCTCTTCCCCCGGCAGCCTGAACATCAATGGTGTAGATGCTCGGAAACTTTGCGGGGTTCAACCTCCCATCGTACTTCTCAAGTATCTCTGGCTTGAACATGCGAACGGATGGCCAACGGACTTCCGCAGCTCTCGAGTAAAGGCAGGGCACCCAACTTCGAAAGGCAGGCACCCGCCAATATCGAGCGTAGGCTCGTCGATGCCGGGGCCATCGCACCCATCGGTCCAGTGGTGGTAGTCGCAGCGTCACATAACGATGGCGCGCCGCCTCCCCCCATCCCGCCTATCCTCCGGGGCTTGCCGTCGGCCTGGACGTGCTCGGGGGTCATAAGAGGCCATCGAGACATCGTCATGTTCTTGATTCTGCTGCGCTCACACTGCCTGTCGTGGTGGGGACTACACCATGGGGGTGGCCCCTTCCGTATGGCCAGCAGCATGAGCCATTGTCATCGCTTGCGGAGGTCGTGGCGGGCCAGGTCGCTGTGAGCCCCCAGCCTCGGCGAAACCGAGCTGACTTTGGATGGTGGCACGCCATTCATCGATCTGCTCGACCGCTGGTGGAAACCTCAACAGCACCTGAGCCCGCACCATGGCTTATGTGGCTGCACTTGGCATGGTGATGATGAAGTAGATCGCACCGTCTCTTGGCTCCTGATGGTGCCAGCGATGGCAGCACCACGCCCCCGCTATTGCGGGGCGGCCACCTGGATGGCAGGGTGGTGTGGCGAAGGCGCTCGAGGGCCAGCGGCTCCGTCGGGCTCAGCGACTTGGTCGACCCGTCCCGGGGGAGGCACACGCGCGGTCGCTCCTGTGGTGGGGGCGACCGGAGGGCGATGATTCGCCCCGGACCAAGCGCTGTTGTTGCGGCTGTGTACGTCGGCGGGAGGAGGGGGTGCGGACAGAGTAACCCCCTCACCCATACCTTGTGGAGCGTGCCATCGGGGCGTGGCTGACGTTATTCTCCTCCGATGTCTCCTATTCCTATGTCGGCCGCAGGGGAAGTGGTGATGGTGCCGCCTGCTCCGACCACGTCCCCAGCAGCGCCAACGTCCTCGCACGCCTCCGCATCCCCCGCGACATTAAAGGCCACGGGCGGCGGAGCCTTCGAGGTGGATGGGTGAACCGAAGCACTGGATTTTTTTCTTGGGCGCCATGGTCGATGGCGTCATCGAAGGTGAAGACGGTGATGAAGATGATGCGCTGCACACGCTTTCAGGTTCGCGCAAGCGATTCCCCCTACCTGGCGCACCAAAGATGTCCTTGGAAACCACGACTACCTATGGGACCAGAGGGCCCCTTGCTGGTTCGGCAGGGGGAGGTCACGTTGCATAAAGAGCAGACGGGCACTTGGGCAGCACAACGGAGATCACGCGGGCCATTTTACCCAGGTTCGGGCCACTGTGAGGCATAAAACCCTACTCCTGCTTTGGTGGATTGATGGTGGAAGGGTGGTGGTGGTGCGTAGTACACTTGCCCAGCAAGACCGGCAGTGGCTATGCGCGTATGGGCATATGTGTTATCCAACCTTCTAACGCTTTCTACTGTTGCCATGGGCCTCCTTTTATAGATTAAGGGGTCACCACAATGGAAAAGTGGTCATTATGCACTGATAATATAGCAACACTACAAAAAAAGACACGTCCGTGACAGTTTGGGCCGAACGAATTTTTTTCTGTCATACATATGACACTTCTATGACGATAATTGTGACAAAACCCGGTATCATCATAGATGTGGTGGGCTCCTACTTCTATGACAAAAACTCATGACAGGAAATGGGCTTTTCGTCCTGGGCGGGCCGGAGACGCAGCGGCATGACATTCTTTGGGTCGTCCATGACGGAAAAAACCGTGGTAGAAGCGAGGGCGAGGAAAATTTCGGGGAGTTCCCGGTTACGGTGGGAGGTCGGGGACCGAGCGATGCACGTTTCTCTCGTACACGTACGCGCGTGTGTGCGAGGCGTTGGGCTCTAACTGAACCCGAGCGATTGCATTGCAGGCTACGCGTTACTGAACCCGAGCGATTGATCGATGGCTTTTAACTGAACCCGATCGAGCGATTCCTTCGCTACTGCTGCTAACTGAAGCCAATCGATGCTGCCTCTCGGATGAACAGTGAGCGTTGCGGGGGGGGGGGGGGGGGGGGGGGGTTGGATGAACAGTGAGCGGTGGCGTTGCCTCTGGATGAACAGGACCCCGTGGTGTGGAGGGCTGGATGAACAGTAGACGGTGGAGGGGTGCCCATGGAGGGGTGGTTGAACAGGACCCCGTGGTGTGGACGGCTGGAGGAACCGTAGACGGTGGAGGGGTGCCCGTGGAGGAGTGGTTGAACAGTAGCTGGTGGAGGCTGGATGAACAGGAGCCCGTGGAGGCTGGAGGAGGTCGACGGTGGAGATGAAAAGTATCCTGTGGAGTCCTGTTTTGCGGTACGCCACACCCCTCCCGATGAACAGGACCCCCGTTTCGACCGTAGGAGGTCAGTTTCGTCCGTTTTGCGGTACACCACACCCCTCCTGATCAAAAGGACCCCCGTTTCGACCGTAGGAGGTCCGTTTCGTCCTATTTTGCGGTATGCCACACCCCTCCCGATCAACAGGACCCCCGTTTCGACCGTAGGAGGTCCGTTTCGTCCGTTTTGCGGTACGCCACACCCCTCTCGATGAACAGGATGCCGTTTCGAACGTGGCCGGTCGAACACAAGGCCGTTTCCTCCATTCTGCGGTACGCCAGGCCTCGTTTCCATCGCCTGTTACGTCCAAGCCTCCCGATGAACACGACCACGCATTCCGTTCCGACCCAGCCGGTTGGCTCCCATGCGTTCCGTTTCCTCCCGATGAACACGACGCATTCCGTTGCCTCCCCACGAACACGACGCATTCCGTTGCCTCCCCATGAACACAACGACGATGTTGTTTCTCCGTTCTGACCCAGCCATGTCAACGAGCCCTCGCCATACGTATGCGCGAGTAGGCGTTCGAGACCCCGCCCGTATGTACACATACGTGGCCGTATTTTCTTTCTTGCACCCTGGCCGATGTACGTACGTGTACATGCTACGTGTGCACCTCTACTACGACACATGCGCGCCTCTACATCCACCAGTATATATGTACGTACACGTTCTCGACCAGAATGACAACGCTACGTATGCTTCGACCAGGTGGGTCCCGACTGTCAGGCACTTCCTTGCGTGCGAAGATGTAGCTGGTGGGTCCCAGCAGTCAGGGGGGCAAATCATTTTGTTTTTTTGCCCGGACGCACTTCCTTGCATGCGAAGGTGTAGCTGGTGGGTCCCAGCAGTCAGGGGGGAAACGTTTTTTCCGTGAAATACGATGGTCCGTCCGGTGGGTCCCAGCTGTCGGGTGGAGGAATAATTATTTTGCGCGTGATAAGGAGGCACTTCCTTGTTGTGGTCGTGGACCCAGCTGTCAGCGTCTCCACGCACAGTACTCTTTCGATGGAAGTCGGTCGTTGACCACATTGACCACGACGCGCCAAGAGCACCACGGCGGTGGACGATGGCAAGGCCTAGGAAGGGGATGACACGGAGGCAGGGAAGACTCGGCAGTTGTTTCCCACGAGGAGGGGAGTACAACTGTACGAGGGTTTACTGGTTCGTCTGCCATCGCCGGAGAATAACAGCAGGTGTGGGTGAGTAGAGGGATGGCTAGGCCAACGATGGGAGTACGGTGGGGCGGTGAGGCCTGCGCGGCAGCACAGCCGGCCGCGGAGAGGAGGGAGCAGGCAGTCCCGCCGGCGCTTGTTTGAGCGGCTGGAGCAGGAAGAGCAAAGATTGAAGAAGCACGACGGCCGTTGGATGGACATCCAACAGTCAGTGCTTGTGCGTCAACCTTTTTTTAGGAAAGCCTCAAATCTGTGGAAAACAGCATACAGCCCATCTGCCATTATTTCTAATAATTTACAGCCCATTTGCTAATTCTTAAGGGTTTTTTGGAGCCCATATTCTTTTTGTTAGCATTACAGCCCATATTGTGGCCACAGTTAAAAAATTATACGAAATTTTGCATATTTCGGTGCGGTCCGAACTGTTTTTAATCCTGAAATTTTGACTCACATTCAAACTAATTTTAAAAATAAATGTATATCAATATAAAATCCAACCAATTCTCCACGCATAAAAATTAATGTAATTTAAAATCTTGAAATAAAAAAAGATATTTGAAACTAATTGCCGATTTGATGTGTTTTAAAAATGTATGGCCCATTTCTCATTACTAATGGGCTATTTTCTCGGCCATCCGAATGAAAGCTCTCCTTGTCTTGAAAGATTTGCAGCCCAACAGGCCTGACAAAGCGACTTACTTGGCAAATCACAAAAAAACTGGGCTGTGGCCGTGGACCCAGTTGTCAGCCTCTCCACGTACAGTACTCTTCCGATGGAAGTCGTTCCTTGACCACGTTGGCCACTCCGCGCGGAGAGCACCACGGCAGTGGACGATGGTGAGGCCTAGGAAGGGGACGATGCGGAGCCGGGGAAGATGCGGCAGTGGAAGCCCGCGCAGAGAGGAGTACGAGCGTTCACTGGTTTGGCTGTGGTGTGAGGCTGCCGTCGCCGCAGGGCCTGGCCAGCGGTGAGAATAGTAGGGGGTGGTGAGGCCTCTATGACAGCACAGCCGACCACGGGAGGCAGAAGCATGCGGCACGACCGGCACTGCTTTGGGCGGCTGGAGCAACAAGACCATAGGTTGAAGAAGCACTACGGCCGTTGGATGGACATCATACGGTCACTGGAGCTAGAATCGTTCATATTGACTAAGTTGACAAAGCCCTTCGTCCCCGTCAACCTAGTAGGCCCACAAGTCAGCCTCCCACCAAGGTGGGTCCCAGCTAGCCGGGGGAGTATTCATTTTTTTGTGCGTAATAAGGAGGCACTCCCGGTGGGTCTGAGCTGACAGCGGGGGGAACGTTTTTTCGCGAAATATGGTGGCCCGTCCGGTGGGTCCTAGTAGTCAGGGGGAAATGATTTTTTTTCACAAAATACTGGTGGCCTGTCCGGTGGGTCCCCGCTGTCAGGTGGAGGAATAATTATTTTTCGCGTAATAAGGAGGCACTTCCTTGCGGCTGCCGTGGACCCAGCTGTCAGCCGCTCCACGTACAGTACTCTTCCGATGGAAGTCGGTAGTTGACCACATTGACCACGCCGCGCCGAGAGCACCACGGTGGTGGACGACGGCGAGGCCTAGGAAGGGGACGACGAGGAGCCGGGAAAGATGCGGCAGTGGATGCCCATGCGGAGAGGAGTACGAGCGTTCGCTGGTTCGGCTGCGGTGTGAGGCTGCCGTCGCCGCAGAATAACAGGGGGTGTGGGTGAGTGGAGGGATGGACTGGCCTGTGGTGG
This sequence comes from Triticum urartu, assembly GCF_003073215.2. Classification (NCBI taxonomy): domain Eukaryota; kingdom Viridiplantae; phylum Streptophyta; class Magnoliopsida; order Poales; family Poaceae; genus Triticum; species Triticum urartu. Next base: position 301,571,739 of record NC_053022.1, read on the forward strand.
GAGTAGTATGGGGGTGGTGAGGCCTCCGCGGTAGCACAGCCGGCCATGGGAGGCACGAGCAGGCGGCACGACCGGCGCTGCTTTGGGCGGCTGGAGCAAGAAGACCAGAGGTTGAAGAAGCACAATGGCCGTTGGATGGACATCATACGGTCACTAGAGTATTGACTAAGTTGACAAAGCCCTCCGTCCCCGTCAACTTAGTAGGCCCACAAGTCAGCCCAACAATATGGTGGGTCCCAGCTAGCAGGGGGTATTCATTTTTTTGGGCGTAATAAGGAGGCACTTCCTTGTGTGCGAAGATATAGCTGGTGGGTCCGACCGATCAGCGGGGGGGAGGGGGAACGTTTTTTCGCAAAATACAGAGGCCCTTCCTGTGGGTCCTAGCTGTCAGGTAGAGGAATCATTATTTTGTACATAATAAGGAGGCATTTCCTTGCGTGCGGTCGTGGACCCAGCTGTCAGCCTCTGCACGTACAGTCCACTTCCGATGGATGTCATTCATTGACCACGTTGACCAGGCCGCGCCGAGAGCACCAGGGCGGTGGACGACGGTGAGGCCTAGGAAGGGAATGACACGGAGCCAGGGAATACTCGGCAGTTGTTTCCCACGCGGAGGATTACGAGGGTTTACTGGTTCGTCTGCCGTCGCTGGAGAATAACAACATGTGTGGGTGAGTAGAGGGATGGCTAGGCCAGCGATGGGAGTACGATGGGGCCGTGAGGCCTGCGCGACAGCATAGCCGGCCGCGGGAGGAGGGAGCAGGCAGTCTCGCGGGCGCTTGTTTGAGCGGCTGGAGCATGAAGAGCAGAGATTGAAGAAGCACAAAAGCCATTGGATGGACATCCAACAGTCACTGCTCTCGTGTGTTGACTAAGTTGATAGGGCGTTGCGTGTGCGTCAACCTTTTTTATGAAAGCATACGCGTCAACCTGTAGTAGGCGCACAAGTCAGCCTCAAATCTGTGAAAACAACATACAGCCCATCTACCATTATTTCTAATAATGTACAGCCCATTTGCTAATTCTTAAGAATTTTTTTTGGAGCCCACCTTCTTTTTGTTAGCATTACACCCCATATTGTGGCCACGGTTAAAAAGTATACGAAATTTTGCATATTTCGGTGCGATCAACTGTTTTTAATCCAGAAATATCGATTCACATTCAAACTATTTTGAAAAATAATTTATATAAATATAAAATCCAAATAATTATCCACGCATAAAAATCAATGGAATTTAATATCTTGTAATGAAAAAAATTTGAAACTAATTCCCGGTTTGATGTGTTTTAAAAATGTACAGCCCATTTCTGGGCAAACCGAATGAAACTCTCCTCGTCTTGAAAGATTTGCAGCCCAGCAGGGCTGATAAAGCAAGTAGGCCTTGTTTGGGTATTTCTTTAAAAAAAATAGAACTGGGCTAGCCAATTTCAGCAAGAAAAAAACACAACTGGGCTCATGATGTGGTAAACATAAATAAAACCCTGGCTAGACGGGCCATAGCCCCCGCACAGCCCCGTTGTTACCCTGATCCATCGCTAAAACTAGTATAAATAACAACTGCTTGTTCCTCAAAAAAAACTGCATGACTTGCTGGGTCCCTGGTGTCAGCCGCTCGTAGTGTAATACTCTCGTTTATTGACTATGTTGACAATGGCGTGAGCCCCAGATGTCCAACCATTAGGAGGAACCATATTTTTGGGCTTGTACTATAGAGGCACTTGCTGGCGTACTGCCATGACGCTGGTGGGTCCCTACTGTCATCCTCTCCACGTACAGTCATCTCCTTGTTCCTCTCGGTTGTTGACGACGTTGACAACGCAAGAGGGCGGCGGACCGCGCACAGCGAGCGAACCAAGGCCGCAAGGCAGAGGACGACGGCGAGGCCTCGAACGGAATGAACAGGAGCCGTTGAAGATGCGCCGGTCCAGTCGCAGGCGGAGGGGAGTACGAGGGTTGACTGGTTCGGGCGCGGGTGCGTGTTGGGGCTGACGTCGCCGGAGAATAACAGGACGTGTGGGGGAATAGAGGGAGGGACTGGCCAACGTTGGAGGGTACGTACGGTAGGGGGGCGGAGGCGCAGCCAACCATGGGAGGCGGGAGCAGGCGGAGCCGATGGGGTGGTTGGGTTTGGGCGGCTGGAGGAAGAAGAAGACAAGAGATAGAAGATACACGACAGATGTTGGATGTCAATCCAACAGCTGGTAGGCAGAATCGTTTGTTGACTGGCTAGTAAGCCGACACCACCTTGGATAGGCTATTTCCTCGCAGGTCCCAAATGTTAGAATCCAAATCTGTCACGGTCATGCGGCCTTTCCTATGAAAATTTACAGCCCATGTGACGTGCTAGTTCGAAATAAGTTTGTGGGTGCTGGTGGGGGCTAATCACTTGGCTTCTGTAATGCACAGTGAGCTCAAGCAGCTGGCGAGAGTGATGTTATTTCCCTTGGTTGTGATTTGTTACAATATTTCACTCTAAATTAAACGAATGGCAAGCCATTTTCCTTGTTTCAAAGAAAATATGACAGTCACAGCCGAGTTGAAAAGGCCAGGAACATCTAACTCCAGCTTACAAACTATACAAAAGCACGAGGGTTAAGTGTTCATCAGGTTTACAAAAAAACCAGATTGAAAAGGGCAACAACATCTAACTCCAGCACTGTTTTCGGCAGTCACAGTCAAATGGATCGGTCAGGTCCATAGAACGAACATCCTGGGTCGTAAAATTTACTGGATTATGACCACAATATGTTGTAAATAGAAGCCCGGCACGTTCAGAAGCTCTTTTGCCCACCTGAAACTCCTTTTTTTGCTCTTCGACATACCCATCCGTCAAAACCATGCTGCTGATAAACTTAAGCCTGATGGACAATAGTAACCTCGCATTCAGCAGGAAGAATGTGACAAATCTTGTGTTTGCACGGTTGGCTACATATCGTTCTAGCATTATTGTCTTCAATCGAATCTCATGAGAAGTGAGAAAATCCCGATGCTTATGAATCCACCGATTGGTTATAACTTTCTTACCCCGTCATGTTACCTAAATAGACATGAAGATTGAAAACAGTTAAGGTCTAAAAGAAGAGTGTCGAAAGAGCAAAAGTTGAACGGTTAATTCTAGTACACTATATGCGGGCTTCCAATGTGCGTGAAATTATCACCTTTATATACAACTTCTCCAGACATGGAAAGCATTACAGCAAGCCAATAATCTTGTTCAGATCAAAACTATTCATTTGGATATATAAGATCTTGACAGAATCCAACACCATTGATAGGCCATCCATGGAGAAACTTTTCATTGAGCATAGAACATAATATTAGTACAAAATGTGTACTCCAAGATGATATATAAATTATGTGCAGAAATTTAAAATGCAGCATATGGTTACAAGTGTAGATGATAATATAAAGTACCTAAAGAACTGTGGAGCCAAACACCATATTGAAATGAGCACAAAGATCATGTATTACACCCAAGGTCTCCAATTTAGGCGCGGAGAGGACAGTTATTTGCAACGGTGAATAACTAGAATCAAGGATCAACCTTTGAAGTGAAGGGGCATCTTGGATGATGAGCTGTCTTCTGTCAAAATAAATTCCAATTCTTACAAGGTTAGGCAACTTTATTTGGAGACAACCGATTCTAACTGTGAAAACAAGCACCAAGCTGTTGAGCTGTGCCCTCAGCATTAACCCTTTGACTGCTTGTCTGTGCTAGACCTGTGCGTGTGTGTGTGTGTTTGAACCTTGTTGGATGTTTGGCTTGGGCAATTGCTTTATAATATAAAGCGGGGTGAAAGCCTCTTTAGGTAACAAGCACCAAGCACTCCAGCGCAGGGCAACTGGAGTGGATGATGCTGTGCAATGAGGCCTTCGATATACGAACCCGCACAAGTGAAAGTTTCTTGACAAATGGGAGTCGACGGTTTAGTACCAGATTGTCTGGTAGGTAGCACAGCGCAAAGGTGGCGGTGTGGAGAGAGGACGAAAACCGCGAGATGGACATCGGTGCTGAGGGCACAAGTTCATGGCGTTCGGTATGTGGTATGTGATTTCCAGGGGAATAGTAGAACTCAAGCAGTTGTAGTTCTGTGAATTCAGGGGATTTCAGCCAGGCGTCCACCGTGCAGGGCATGGTATGCTTGCTCAGGTAGCATGACGGGATGCAGAGGCTTTGAACGGAGCCCTGGTGGGAGGAGATGATGGCTCTGAGGATTTCAAAACCATTGAAGAGAGATAGCTGACGACAGTCGAGATTAAGGGACACGACGCGAAAGAGAGGGCGCCATCGAATTGAGAGGACTTGGGTGCGGCAGCAATCCTTGGTGGGGAGAAGCGAGATTTTCTCCCCAAGGACGGCGTCCGGGAGATCGCTGATGCGGTCCACCCGAGTTTCTACGGGTTCCTAGGATCCGGTGGGTGCGGGGTCGCCGCTTCTCCCCGCACTGCCAGGTGCAGGATCTACAACAGGCATCGCCGCTGGCGGGAGCCTCATCTTCTTGGTGCTGGGGTCAGCCGACTCCATTTTCCTCGAGGGCGTCGCGTCGCGCTCACAGATTTGAGCAGAGTAACGAATGACGAGCCTAGTTGTAGTGCGAGCGAAGAAGAAGGGGAGCTGGGGGTTTTCTATAGGAGTGAGGAAGAAGGGTAGCTGGGGTTTTCTGTAGGAGTGAGGTGAGGAATTTGGGGGTACGAGTGCAGTGAGCTGACGTGAGGTGGGTGGGAGCGAGGAGGAAGAAGAGCACCCAGGTTTTTTTGGGGGGGTGGCGGTGTGTTGGGTGTGGGTAGCGCCTCTCATTCAGTAAATATATGGGCTTTTGAATTGATTTTACTATTTACTAGTGTGGATGGGCTGTTTTGTCTTGGCCCCAGAGAAACAATTACTACTAGTACAGTGGAGACACTCTACAGCTACCCAGAAAAACAATTACTACTAGTACAGTGGAGACACTCTACCGCTTCTGGCTCCTCCTAGGTCATTGAAACGTCTCCCTCTACTGAATGTCGTTATACTTTTATTCACCGACATGCGGGCCATGTAGCGCGCGGGCCCAAATGCCATCCACCAAATTAGAAGGCAGTATGCAGGCGGAGTGTCACCCCGGTCGTAGCACGGCAGTAACGAGCCATCGTATCACAAAACCCCACCTCCCCGCAGTCTAAGTTTGACGGACGAAGCAACCATCATTTTACTCTTCGCTGAATCCCCTTCTCCCTCACCGTCTTCAAGAAAGGCAACACTCGCATCTGCCACTGTTCTTCTCTTCGAACGAAGGGAAGGTAAGCGGATCCGTGATGTTGGTATATTTTTGTTCAGAGAAAAAAAAGAAATTTTGCAAAGCAGTAACCGATCCTCACTCTCTTTTTTGTTTCATTGCCATTGAGATTGTGTTTTCCTTTCAGTGGTCTCCTAGTATTCGTCAGTTTCATGATGGACCAAGGAGAACCAGGCAAAGGTCTTTCGATATTGGAGCAGACGCGGGAGGCTGATTCCCACGAGACAGAGACCTCCAAGAAGATGGAGGCAACCACCGAGCCGACCCCAGATACGCTCACAGCCACTACTGAGATGGTCAACGCCCGTTTGAGGTTACATCCCCCGTGGCACTGCAGGAGCAGTTTTCCCCCTTCGAGGATGTGTCCCCCCCCCCCCCCCCCCCTGAGCTGCCCAAGGTGATTTCCTTCTTTGCTGATCTCGATTGTGGTTTTTCATCTAAGTATGTGGTGATTTTTTTAGAAAAGGAAGTATGTGGTGATTAATAATGCAAAATTTTATTAACTTCGATGCCATGCTATACATAGCGGTTTAAATGACTTGTGTTTCTTATACTGAAAAGTAATTCAGAATTTGTTTCTGTTTCAATTAGAGCCCTGATGCAGACAAGGATTGTGTGGTTTTACATGTCACTCGCTGTGAGGCGGACGACCTGAATATACGCACTGGGAAAACAGAGTTCTTAGGCTGTTGGATCCTGGAAGCCATTTGCGGTTATACGAATGAAGAGTTGTATTCCAGCCTCACTGTTGTCAGGCGTGTTGTCCAGGGTGTACTGAAGCACCAGAAGTTCAAATCTACTCCTTCGTTTGTGAGGCATACTGTTCTTGTCAAGCTTACGCGGGAAGATGACGTGGTATGCCTCCACAAACAAGTTTATGAGTGGCAAGGCCACAAGGTTGTCTTCATGAAGGTTCACAGGATTGAGCTGCTGCGGGACGTCCTCGATGATGTGCATGGCAAGGTCCGTCTTGTGTCTAGCCCAAATTAGATCGAGGCATGAAATAGTTGCCCCAGCTAGTGTTTAATAGTAGTTTGGATTGTGTCTAATTATCCGAAACTTGCCTGTTATCGACCCCTCTGGGGCTAGTACTCTATTTGAATCTGTCTATGGGAACTGCTGCTACTTTTGTGTGCCCGTGAATCATGTGAGAACCATCGTAATTGTTGCCGAAACAGATGCGTACTCACTAGTTTTTTCATGAATATGGCATGGTAAGACATAAGTTGTCATGGTTTATCATACGAGCAGTGTGTGTTTTGATGAAATAGATCACTTGTTCGAGAACTGTGCGCCGACGTATACATAAGTACTTGTAAACACCGTTGGTGCTACCCCACTTGTAAGCAGTTGTGCAAAACATGGCACATTGGCTCAGCTCGCTTCAACACTAGGCTATCAACCAGCTAACAATCAACAATCTGCTGTCTGACATATAAGCAACTATGTATCTTGTTACAGTGGTTCATGCAGTTAATTGAGGCCACAATGTAATAAATTCCAAACGTTCACACGATAGTCCAGCGCTCATGTGGAACACTCACATTAAACTCGTCTTCATAAAAAACTTGAAAAGCATAAGTTAAGCAATTTTATACATCTCAATGATTCATAGAACATAACAAACATATACTAGTTCACAGCAAAAGACAAAGTTGTGAGAAGGTTTACAAATCAGGAAAAAACAAGCAAGGCTTCTCTGAGAAAAGGGCCTCCCGGCAGGCTTAAATTTCCTGGAGTTCACTCTGGTTTTTTTTGTTCCCACCATCCAGGGTTAGGTTCTCTCATTCCAGAATAACAAATTATAATTATGGTCTCAGCTGGAATGCTGAACTGAACCATGCAGTGTACTGACCAGCTGAAATGCTTATGCATTCCACTAAATTTAAGCACCGCTATTTGCAGAAATAAGCAGACCACAATGCCTCTTGTCCGCGCACCTGTCCAAAAAAGAGCCGTGCAGCCGTTCCAGCTAGTCCTCGGTCCATGGATGAACTGGTAGAAAGTGCATTCCGGACTAGGATGCAGTTGTTTTCGCTCGTCCCTGCACTTCAATCAGGAAGTAAAATGTACGAATCAGCTTCTTTTAGATTGCGTTGGTCATTCTACCTTAGTTACTACCAATGTAGGGATACCTTGAAGACGGGAGGTTAGATGACGGCAACGAGGGATAGCCATCTCATTTTGCGCAGTTGTACTAAAACTGAGGTGTGTGCTTTTGATTGGGCGGATAGAAACAATACGGAGACAGACATCCCGGAACGATATGGAGACAGACATCCCTATTTGCGCAAATACGAAATACGGTTATTTAAACAGTGACAGATATTACTACTTTCCCCCGTTTCCTCTTAGAACCAAGTCCTAGATTCATGCTACAGCTTTCCCACTTTCTTCCCTGTTTGAACCAACGCTTTGAGTCGACTGTATGAACTAGCTTTACTTCTAATAATAGTAGAAGTCTAGGTGGCTTTGGAACAGCGGACGGAAGTAGAAAAGGATCCACACGAAGGGAGCTGGGGTAGTAGAGCAAGGCAGGTTTCAAAGGAATATATACCTGAGGGTCGTCGGCATGTGGCAAAGACGGCGTCGTGGGGCCACATCTTGGCCACAATACCACAGGGAGGAAGAAGGGGTCGGAGGCCCTCCCGAGCCGGCGCTCTCTCGGAGAGAACGGCACGGCTGCCGATCGGGACGCGTGGGCAGCTGTTGGTCTCCTCCCTCGTCGCCGACGACAGTGTGAATGATGCACCTACAGCCCTGCCCCGGTCGAGGTTGTCCGGCCGGATTTGTGACCAGCCATGAGCTGAGAGAGAGTGTGGCCACCTATGTGTTGCTTAGATCTGGAGAGCATGAGAGAGTGAACGAGAGGAACCCTAGTAAAGCAAGCGCTAAGGCTCCTGCTTTTATATATAGTGGAGTGATTTTGTTGTACCAGCTTCAAAAAAATGCGCTCCTACGTGTACCTGCGAGTGGGTGTGAGAGAACTTGTGCGTGCGTGCACCGCTTCTCTTCGTGAGAGTACAATATACTATGCCCAAAGAACGTTCGCTGCAAGAGTAATAGTATAAGTGTGTGACATGTGAGCTAAAATAAAATGTGTGCGCCGTCTTTTGTTTTTTAGAAGTTCTGAGGGTAGGGTGTGAAGAGCGCATATGTGCGTGACGTCTACCTACAGATAGACGATGGGTGCGACGTGCCAGTCTTCGATAGGACTCGGGAGGGTCGTGACTCGTGAGGGTGCGTGTGCATGAGAGAGAGGGGGGCACGTATCAATGCAATACATGTGTTCATAACTCATTATCCGACAAACGTTCGCCACAAGCCTTTTCCTGACGAACGTCGTAAGAACCGTTAGATCGGCATCCGACAGTGTCAGTTTTGCCATGTCATTTAACAGAACAGCCACTCCTCCTACACACAAATCTTCCACGTGAGTGTTAGCAACTGCCGTATGCTCCCTCCGTTCTGAAATGCAGTGCATATAGCTTTATTGAAAATTCGGACCTCGCAAACTTTTACCGAGTTTTCGTGTACCAAATTACACATGTAGAATACCATGTATATATCATTTCATTCATCTTCGAGAGGTAACTATAAAGATGGGTGAGGAGTCTACAAAGAAAGACCATCGTATCACCCGCAACAATTTCAAGTATCCTTTAGTGTCCAGGAATATCATAGGAACTCTATATGATATGATTTTTATAGGATTTTTTCCTTTAGAGCAATTGGTTCATAGGAATAGATTCATATACTCCACATTTCAAAGGAAATAAACATGATATCATTTCTATAGCTTTAGAGCCACTTGGTTCATATGAATGGATTCCTATACTCCCTTAATTTCAAAGGAAAATAAACATTAGCGTATATTCAATAGAAAAGTTCCTATGATATGAACCAAATTACATCTCTTTTCTAATCCCTCCTCATAGGAATTAAGATACATGTCATCTCTAGATTCAATAGAAAAGTTCCTATGATGTGAACCAAATGACATCTCTTTTCCAATCCCTACTCATAGGAATTGAGATGCTCCATGTCATCTCTTTCCCTACAACTTCCATGTATACATCTTCTATTCCTAAATAGATAGTACAACCCACTAGTAGCTTTTTTCCAAAACATGCAACTATGGCACAAGAACTATATAGTGTGCCAATAACTTTGAAAGATGGTCGCTGGATGAAGCTAACCCGACAGTGCAGAGATAGGCAAATCCGAGCACTACTGGCCGTTGGATATCATCAACATTCCACCAGACCTGCCACATGTACAATTTAGAAGACTCCATGGTTGAACTTAAGCATAATGCACGAACCTCAAAACACAAGCACTTCTCCTTTGTTCTAGAATCTTCTGTATCATAATTGATTTTTTTTCTAAATGAATTGCCATTATTTGTTTTTTACATTACTAGCAAAAGAGCCCGTGCGTTGCAACAGGAGAGAAAACATAACACACGCTCTTAACACAACAACCATCACTCAAGACCACAATAGGTCCATCTCCTTTATTTTTGCGAGGCATCATAATTGTGTTGCCGCTTATCCTCCTTCTCACCCTTGCTGGCGATGGCCTCGGTGTTCAGACAAAACAACAAAAAACTTGTGTTGAATATGGTTAATCCTAAGGCGTCTCTCTCTCTCCCTCTCTCCCCCCTCTCCCTCTCTCTCTCTCTCACTCGCTTTCTCTCACTCTCGCGACGAGAAATCTGTTGTTTTCCCCTGCGACAGTTTTCAGAGGTATGCATGTGTAGTTATCGATGTTTTCTTTTCCGTATATGGTTATAGTGGGGTGTTTATTTGCAATCTGGATCGCTGTAAGTATGAAAAAAACGAATCTTGCGCTATAAATTATAAGTTTGCTTCCATAACAATATTTAAAATATTTAGTAGGTGAAATTAACATCATTTTTAGATTGCACACATTTTCCTAATAAAATTTCATATATAATATGTTAAAATTGAAGAAATGGTTTAAAAGATACAGATAATTTAGAAAATCATTTGGTTTGACTCAAATATATTCCAAAATAATATTTAAAAATATTTAACAGGTAAAAATAATCTCTTATTCATATTCTACATATTTTTCTAATCAAATTTCGTATATAACATGTTCAAATCGGAGTTACGGTTTAAAAGATATGGATGGTTTTAAAAACCATTTGTTTGACTTAAATATGATCCGCGAATGAATTATCTAAAACATCAGGGGGGGTTTAGAAAAATGTAAAATAACGGTACGGGTGCGACTTAAATCCGGATGGCAGGTTGATTTCAAAAAAAGATAGGGACTTTTGTGTAAACTACAATAATAACAATTCGTTTTAACTTAAAACAGGACTGCGGGTTGAATTCTTTGAAATAGAGGGAACTTTTCTGAAAAATTCCATGACGGATGAAAGAAACCCAATTTGCTTTATTATTAGGTAAAGATGATTTACAATGCACAACCCCATGAATCTTAACATTTTTATAAAACTAAATGATTTTGAATGAGATGAACTATAAGAACTATACGAACATCTACATCATGCATATATGACTCAGAGCTTTACATGCTATAGTGTGTATTTATTCATAATTTGGTTTCGAAATCTCATGCGTTCAATACATGTGTACCTTACTAGTTTTGAGTAGAGTAGGAAATTTCACGCGGCCCCGAGTATATCAAAATGCAGGGCCCATGCATCATTGCCTTCCGGTCGAACCTACGTCCACAATTTTTTGTACGTACTATATCTCCACTGGTCCCCGAACCCAAAATGCTGCCTCGTTCCCGTAAAACCAAGCGGCCCACACATATTTAAGGCATCGACTCGAACCCATTTACTACGACGTGGCCCCGCATGCCGTAGTACTCCTACAAACCCTACCGCCGCACTCATCATCGGTTTTCTTCAAGAGGACGAGGGAGAAGCCGATTTGTAGTGGAGGCGCTTTAAAAAAAGGATCTGTAGTGGAGACCCCTACCCTAGGGTGCCCTAGGTAGCTGCCGCACACATCATCGTTTTCTCTTTTCTTTATGCTATTGCTCCCTAGAGTGAAATGATGGTTGCTTCGTCCGTCCAGCTTAATGCGGGAAAGGTGGGGCTTTGTGATTTGACCCCTCATCGCTCATTTTTTACTATTGCGGCGCTACGACCGGGGTGCCTCCAATTTCAACCGCTGCTCCGAACTGTAATTTGGTGCATCACACGTGGAACAAGACGGTGGATGAGCCACATGTCGTCCAAAGGGGTCCTGTTAAGTGTGTCGCCATTTCGTGTGCGGACTGACCCTGCTTGAGTTGCTACGCCAACACGACAGGAGCAGCCTACCACTTGGTTTTGCTCCTTGGTGAATCCCGACTATATTGATCTAAAAAGATACGTGCTGAACTACCCTCTCCGTCTTGGTTTTTTTTATTTTTAGGCGTCTCGGTTTATAGGGCCTGCACGTAGTTCTAGGTCATCCATTTGACTAACTAAATATGAGTTACTATGTCACAAAAAGTATATCATTGGATTCTTAAGTGGATGTAGTTGTATTTAAAAGTCAAGGGCGGGGCTTTTCTTGCATAGTAGGCGGGGCAGTTCTGCCTAGTCGGTTCGACACAGACGCGAGAAGACGAGGGAGTAGGCTGCTGCAAACGTAGGGCTGTGTGATTTGACAACGAGTTACTACTGGACAGGTGGGGCCCCATGATTTGACTTGCCATTATCATTTTAACTGCAGCGCTACGACCGGCGTGAGTCTCCCGATTACTGACCACCTCCATACAGGTGCCTCTCCCAATGCTCCACCATGTAGTAGAGCTGGCTCTTGCATGAGAGCCAACTTCTCCACTTTTTCCTTGCCTCCCTTTCCTCCACATATGCAAAAATGCCATGTAAAGCGCACTATTGTACTTACTTTTACTTGCTCCTACAGGTGCTTAAGCTTGCCACATAGGCATAAAGTCTGATGTGGCAAGTTAATCAAGAAGAGAGAGACTAGTTTGGTGACCCAAGGAAGAAACGGTGCTAAGCGCGTGTACCTAGGTGAAAAAGACAATTTTGAGTCTATAGCTAATTAAATGAAGCAAACTTAGCAACACCATTTCATTGGAAGAGGTCACTCCTTGGGAAATGCAATAAATACTAGTACTCCCTGTGTCCCATAATATAAGAACGTTTTTGGCACTACAATAGTGTCAAAAACGTTCTTATATTATGGGACAGAGGGAGTACGAAGAAAGAGATAGAGAGGAGTAAAAAAATACAATTATAGCTAACCTTGTTGTAGTATGAGTGACTAAGTGATAAATATGTATGACATGCCAACATCAGATAGCCTAACGCACCGTGTTAAATCTCCAAGTGTGGCGCCCTCGACTCTGACCTAGGACACCGGGTCGTTCTTTCACTGACGTGTGGGCTCTTTGGGTGCATGGCCTGCATGTCAGTGACCCAATGCAGGCAGCGCACAGCAGAGGAACCTTTGGTGGGCTAGGGCGGTCAGAAACGGGCATTTCATAAACCGATAATTGTTCATTGAGTGTGACGTCATCTTTTTCATGTAGATAAGCCTACTATGTTGATAGCCCGTTCGATACGTTGTGATTCATAAAGACCGCTGCAAACATCAATGTTCTGCTTATCACAGATAAGATTGATTGATACCCATAACAATCCATGTCCTTAACAAAGGGTGCATGCACGTATAGGTTGAGCGTGTGTCTTGCGTCGTGTGCTGTGTGCATGCAGGCGTGCGAGTGTTGCGTGCATGCAAGGGTACGTTTCAGTGTTGCATGCATGGATGCGTACGTGTGTGTGTTCGTGAGTGCATGTGTACGTGTCAGTGTTGCACGCCAGCATGCGTGCATGTGTACGTGTCACTGTTGCATGCCTACATGCATGCGTGTCTTGCGTGCGTGCATGTGTACGTGTGGGGTGAGGCTACACGTCAGTCGACTGACTTTTTCATCTCTGGTCATTAGATTTTCCAGCCGTTGGATACGAAATCAAGGGCCTCCAGTTTATCATCAAACTCCACCCCCCCTGAGCCGCCAGCCACCACCCGCCGAACCGCCAGCCCCCGCCGCCCGCGGCCAGCCCTCCCTCCCCGAAACCACTCCCCACCGCTGGTCCGCCGCCGCACCGGCCATCCCTCTAGCCCCCCCGCCCCCCCGCCGAGCTTTTTCTCCGGGGATCCCCACCCCACCGCACAATGAACTCCCCCCCCCAACCGCCAGTGACTGCCAACCAGAGGTCTCACGACTTCGAATACCCACCGACCACTAATTTATTACCATTTCTGTCCTTCATATACGCGCTGACGGGTGGGTCCTATGGTAATGTGCGCTGCTGAATGTGGACCGTTTGACTGGTCAAGTGATCGTGTTATCAACAACTTACGGAGTTGTATGGTGAGCCAGTGACCATATGATCACCCTAAAATGTACTCCTATTTTATTAACACAGTACAGACTCAAACTACCATTTCTTTCTTTCATATACGGGCTGACAGGTGGGCCCCACGGTTACGCGCCCCGATGGTGCAATACTAGTTGCGCCGCATGGAACGTTTGACTGGTCAATTGATTGTGTCATCCACAAAATACGGAGTTGTATGGGTGAGCCAGTGACCATATAATCATGGTATGTATTTGTTTAACACGGTACAGACGCAAGGGCTCATATATACGCACAAGCACTCACCACTATAAGCGCATACACGTGAACCCTACCCCTATGAGCACCTTCGAGAGTGTGGGCCAGCATATATGATCTTGAGATTTTACGAAGTCACCATAGGTGCCTCGTAGTCGAGTGGAACGTCTCCTCCGACTGAACGTACATCGCTGGAAAATACTAAAATTAACACAAGATAAATGCGAGCACCGGGACTTTAACCTTGGTGGGCTTGAGAAACCACTGTCCTCTAACCATCCAACCACATGTTGGTTAGCACGACAAAATGTATGTGGTGACCATGATGAGCTTATTCTAAAGTCCAGTGACCATATCGTGCTTTCGCTTCAAATACAATGACCATAACTGTTGTCAACAAAATATGGAGCACACATCAAATGCAAAGTCCGTCAGTGTCATCAACAAAATATGGAGACGTATCGTGAGCTAGATACCGTTGTACTATTATATATGCTTATTTTCTTAGTGGCCCATTGCGTGTGTGGTGTGGTGGGCCCATCATTTCTAGTTGTGGTGGGTCAACATGATGACTCATGGGTCGGTTCCATCCTGCGCCACATATAGGTTGGACCGAGACGTGTTATACGAAGACCCATGTGGAGGACTCGGCGTACAACACGAAGCTACTAGAGTCGCGGAGGACTCTATCCCCACTGGTGATAAGCCGACTATATATGATTTGTAACCCTAGGCCCTTAGTATGTTATACAAGCTTGGGCGCTAGTTCGTCGATAGTATACACACATGCACAATGTCTGGTATTCACGTGTACTTTGTACACACCCCTATCACTAATATACAGTATCAGGAGTAGGCTCTTTCTTCAACTGCAAGGGTCCGATCCGAACTAGGGTAAAATTTTGCCTCGTATTACCATCCAGCCTAACAGCGAGGGATATCCTACCAAATGATATGGTGAAATCATATCTGCCAACTACTAAGAGAGAGGTGTGTCGGGGGGGGGGGCAATGTGTGCGAGAGAGGCCTAAAGATAATGTGTGTGCGGGAGACACGTAGGCACATATATGGGCGTATAGAGGGCTAGTAGAGACCGTGCATGTGTATATATGCATGTGAGAGAAATAGTGTTTTCCAACTGAGATTAGTGAAAAGAGTGGTACATAGTAGTCAGAAAGAGAGAGAGAAACAGAGAGAGCAAGTGCGTGAGACACCCCGACACCCTGAGAGAGATTGTGAGCATGTGTGAAAGAGAAATGCCGATGCATATAAAGTGTGTGCACTTATGCGTTAGATAGAGAGATATATAACGCGTTTGTGAGAACGTGGCGAGGCATAGTGCATCTACGTGTAAAAGGCGGTTCTACGCATTAAATTAAAATATAAATGGCATTATTATTTTTGGATGAGATCATGAATTTTGCAAATTGCGTATGGACGAAAATCGGTCTATCAGACACCCATACTCTATTGAATTCTAGCATGTGCATGTGTTTATTTCATATTATCGATCCATAGAGTGAGAGCAGTTTGAAATACAGGCAATGGATGCTTTCGCAATTCATATATAAACATTAATTAGTGCACTCCATGTTGTTAGTGTGAAGCACTTTATACATTTGTCACTTGCATGGATACATTCCAAATTGCTAGCTACGAAATAGAATACATGTCGAATTCAACATAAAGGGGGTTTCGAAGATTCGAATTCATAGGAAGTGCATTCATCTATTTGAACCCGAGATAATGGCATTTGTAAATCAGATGTAAAAGGGGGCATCAATCTTTGTTGTGAGTTTGAACATGCTATATATATATATTCATACGCATATCTAACTTTTTTTTGCAACCAATGAGATTATATCTGGAACCATGCATGAACTGAGGTAAGTTGCATATTTTTTAATATATATACTCATGTACAATGTATATTCAAATGTACCCCCTCCAATCCAAAATAATCGTAGCTTTAGGATTTTCAAGAGTAAAGATTTGTGAAGTTTGACAAATCCTGAAAGTTCAATTCAAGAGAACCGAAAACGTTAATGCTTCTGCTCCCAAATATTGAACGAAGCGCCAAATAGGCCTCTGGTCGCCCGAAACCGCGCGAGACTAATGTTTTCGTGGTAGGAACTGGCCCGTGTAGCCTATCGGCACGATGTCGAAAGGTCTAAACCGGGGTAGGTTTGTAACTTCACCAAGACGCCGGTCTCAACCGCCTCCGAGAAGCATTCATATGCCGTGGGCGCCTACCCATGCGCTCGGCCGAAATCTATCCCGCCCACATTTGGGACACCTGACATGACTGTCCTACCCCCAACCCGCAATATGTCTGAAATTTTAGATGGGGGCAAAGTTTGTAACTTTCCCCAAATTTCAAACAAGCGCGTCTAAAACCGAAACATTGTTCCCCCTTAGTTCCCTGCCTCCCTCCGTTTCCCCATTCATACTCCGTGGGCGCGAAAACGCCCTCTCCACCAGCCGCAAAACCCCAGCCTCCTCCGTCCTCCACCCCATAGTGGCCCAGCCACCGCCGCCCTCCTCCATCATGCCAGAGCCGGTACCCCGATGTCGTCGTCCAACGCAACCGCAACCGCAACACCCTCAAGGACTTAGCAGTAGAAGCCGAGGCAGAGCTGCCTCCACGATGCCGACACCGACGTGCGCCGTACCAGAACCACTCCGACCACACCGTCCTGCGCCTCACTGCTGCGGCTCCACTGTTGCAACCGTTCACCGCACCGGATCTGTTCCCGCTATGCCGTCGTTCGTCGCCTCGGATCTGCTTCCCCGCCGCTGACAAACGGCCACCGCACCACACTCAACAACTTGGCCATGGGTTCGTCCAAGGCTGCACCATCCTCCACAACTTCTGGTTTCCGGCGAACAACAAGAAGATCGTCGGAAAAATAGAAGGCGGACACAGCACTGCCAGCAGAAAGAGGTACTCCTCTTCCCTTATTCGTGCAAATCTTACGTCTCCGCTCACACCGTATTCATCCCACGGAAGAAACTAGTTGAGCGCTTCTTATTGCATCTTCTTCGTGATACTAAATGCACAAGGTTTCCTCCCTTTTACTATTTCACCTTTGCTAGAGGTCAGTAGCCCGCCTAGATTTCAATTCAGGGTCAGTCGAACTGCAATTAAAAGAAGCAGCACCCGCTTAGGCGTGGAGAGCACCTAGTCCACATGTTCCCCAGGGAAGCGGCGCATCAGTGTCTATCATAGGGGTGTGGGGCGCAGGAGCTGCTTGCGCCCGATCTGGAGGTCGGCGGGGCTTGAATGGATGGCAGGGGGGGCGGTGCCAAGCACGGCGGTGCGGTGAGGTCGAGGGGAGGGCGCAGGCAGGGGAGGAATACTGGGTTGATGGTCGCTGATGTTTCGAGGAAGATCGTCAACACTGACTGGCTGGAGGTAGATGAAGGCGATCTGCCCGTTCTTTGTACATCGGACGGTGTAGAAAAAATGGACTGGCCTATTTACCTTCAGTCGACTATTATTTTCATAGAATCCTGTAGTAATTTAGTGTGCCATGCATGTTGTAGAGCTATCATATGTCTCCCACCATTTATTTCTCACCGACCCGCTACATGCTACCTTTACACTGTACTAATTGTGCACACACTTCACCCATACTCACACTATTGTTTTTTTATGCATGGGTATTTCAGACTCTGACGCGGTGTTGATGAATGCAGAAAAGAAAAGACAGAAGTCACTCCAGCGTAATTCGAAGATAAGCACTAAGTGTTTCAGCGCTCTAATGGGTGCAGTGTCAGCAGTTGGAGACAGTAAACGTAGCTCTGCAGTTGATGATCTCAATTGCCACACACAACCATCCCAGGTGCTTGCTTTAACTTCGCGTTGTCAAATGTGGTTTCATGTTGCATATGGTGTCTAGCTTGTATTGCTTCCAATTTGGTTAAATTGCATCTGCTTACTTTACACATTATACCTTTGATAATGACATGTCTTCCTGTTTTTGATACATACAACATATGTCTATTAACCATGTTCGTACATCAAACTAATGCTCTTTTGTATCCCTCGTCAATCACTTATGATGAGACAGTCACCCGAGTGGGTTACTGTGAGACGCCCTACTCGTTTAAAGAGTGCAGTGTCATCCTCCCCACATGATTCTCAAGAAACAACAAGGCTAAATGAAGATAGTCAACGTAGCTCTCTAGTTGATCACCGCAATTCGCCCACACCACCATCGCAGGTGCTTGCTCTTACTTGGCAGTGCGATATGTGGTTTCATGTT
Organism: Triticum urartu; assembly: GCF_003073215.2. NCBI lineage: Eukaryota > Viridiplantae > Streptophyta > Magnoliopsida > Poales > Poaceae > Triticum > Triticum urartu. The sequence goes on from NC_053022.1 coordinate 301,589,925, forward strand.
GCATATGGTGTCTACCTTGTAATGCTTCTAATTAGGGGTAAATTGCATCTGCTTAGTTAACACATTATACATGTGAATATGACATGCCTTCCTGTTTTTGGTACATACTATGTCTTTCTATTAACCATGTTCTTACATCAAACTACTTTTCTTGTGTATCCCTCATCAATGCTCCTAATTTGTTAAATTGCATCTCCTTAGCTTAAACATTATACATGTGAATATGACACGCCTTCCTGTTTTTGGTACATACTACATCTGCCTATCACACCATGTTCTTACATCAAACTACTGTTCTTGTGTATCATGCGTCTATCGCTTATGATGAGACAGTCACGCGCGTGGGTTAATATGAGATGCAATACTCTTATAAAGAATGCAATTTCATCCTCTCCACATGATTCTCAAGAAACAACAAGCCTAAATGAAGATATTGAACGTAGCTCTGTACCTGAACACCGCACTTCCCCTACACCACCATCACATGTGCTTGCTCTAACTTCGCAGTGTGATATGTGGTTGCATGTTGCATACAGTGTCTAGCTTGTAATGCTTCTAATTAGGGTAAATTGCATCTGCTTAGTTTACACACTATACCTGTGAATATGACATGCCTTCCTATTTTTGGTACACATTACATCTATGTATTAACCTTGTCCTTACATGAAACTACCTCTCTTATGTATCCTGCATCAATCACTTACGATGAGTCACCTTTATTCGATGCATATTGCATATTATTTCTAGCCCGTTGCCATGTATTGCTTCTAATCTGGTCAGATACATTTGTTAGGGCACTCTTTTAATTTGGCAGAGTGATATTGGTTTCATCTTTCATATGGTTTCTAGTTTGCATCGATTCTAATAAGTTCAAGCACCTTGTGCTTAGTTTACACTTTATACATCATACATGTCAATATGTCACGCTGTCCTGTTTTTCATACATATTCCATCCTCCTATCATGCGGCTGCCTTACATGAAAGTAGTGTTCGTTGGTATCATGCATCAATGAGTTCTGAAGAGCAAATTTTATTCCTTTTTCTTGTGGGTTTGACTTGACAAGGAAAAATCAAGAAAGAGGAAGGAAAAGAGTAAGTAAGGCGATGATGGTGGTCCTCTGTAGCAACGTAAACGGAGCATCTGTACCGATTCTCCTTGTACTGATAGTGCATTACAAGGTCCAAGTCTCCGCTCCCCTACTCCACCATCCAAGGTGCTTGCTCTAACTTGGCAGTGTGATATCTGGTTTCATGTTGCATATGGTGTCTAGCTCGTATTGCTCCTAATTAGTGTAAACTGCATCCGCTTAGCTTACACATGATACATGTGAATATGACACGCTTTCCTGTTTTTGGTACATACTATATCTGTCTATCACACCATGTTCTTACATGGAACTACTCTTCTTGTGTATCCTGCATCAGTCACTTATGATGGGACACCTTTAAGTTGGTAGTGTGATATTGGTTTGCGTCTTGAATATGATTTCTAGCATGTATTGCTTCTAGTTTGATGAACGCCACCTATGACAAGACAATTTTAACTTGGCAGAGTGATATTGATTGCACCTTCCATATGGTGTCTTGCAGTGTTTCTAATTTGTTGAAGTGCCTTCTGCTTAGTTACCACATCATAGGTGTGAATATGTCAAGCCGTCCATTTTTTCATACATATTCCATCCTCGTATCATGACTTTGCCTTTCATCAGAGTAGTGTTCATCAGTATCATGCTTGAATGAGTTCTGAAGAGCGAATAATATTCCTTTTTCTTGTCGGTATGACCTCACAATGCAAAATCAATAAAGCTGAAGGAAATTGGCAAGGCATTGGATGATGGTGGTCCTTTCGAGCAACTGAAACGGAGGTTCTCTACAGATTCTACTCCGCCATCCTCCCAACAAGATTCGCAAGACAACGCAAGGCTAGACAGTCAACGTAGTTGTGTAGATGACGAGCACATCCCCCCTACTCCACCATCATAGGTGCTTGCTCTAACTTGGCACTATTATATGTGGTTGCATGTTGCGTATGATGTCTAGCTTGTATTGCTTCTAACTTTGTTGAATTGCATCTGCTTACTTTACACATAATGCCTGTGAATATGACATGTGTTCCTGTTTCTACATCAGACTACTATTCTTGCATATCCCGCATCAGTCACTTATGATAAGGCACCTTTAAGTCGCCACTGTGATATTGGTTGTGTCTTTCATATGATTTCTACCATGTACTGCTTCTAATTTGTTGAAACGCCATACAGTTTGAACATGGCAGAGTGATATTGGTTGCATCTTTCATATGGTGTCTAGCTTGCAGTGCTTCTAATTTGTTGAAATGACTTCTGCTTAGTTACCACATCATAGGTGTGAATATGTCACACCATCCTGTTTTTCATACATATTCCATCCTCGCATCATGTGTTTGCCTTTCATCCGAGTAGTGTTCATCAGTATCATGCATGAATGAGTTCTGAAGAGCGAATTTTATTCCTTTTTCTTATCGGTTTGACTTCACAATGCAAAATCATTACAGCTGAAGGAAATTAGTCCGGCAGTGGATGATGGTGGTCCTTCGGAGCAACTCAAACAGGGGGTCTCTACAAATTCTACTCCGCCATCCTCCCAACAAGATTCGCAAGAAAACACAAGGCTAGACAGTCAACGTAGCTGTGTAGATGATGAGCACATCTCCCCTACTCCACCATCATAGGTTCTTGCTCTAACTTGACACTATTATATGTGGTTGCATGTTGCGTATGATGTCTAGCTTGTATTGCTTCTAACTTGAATTGCATCTGCTTACTTTACACATAATGCCTATGAATATGACACGTGTTCCTGTTTCTAGAACATACATGTACATGATGAGCACATCTCCCCTACTCCACCATCATAGGTGCTTGCTCTTACTTGGAACTGTTATACGTGGTTGCGTTTTCTGTATGATGTCTAGTTTGTATTGCTTCCGATTATGTTGAATTGCATCTGCGTAGCTTACAACTTATACCTGCAATGATCACTTACCCATAAGACACATTTAACTTGGGACTGTGATGTAGGTTGCATCTTGCATTGTCTTCTAGCTTGTACTGCTTCTAATTTCTTGAAATGGCACTTACGACGAGACACTTTTTACCTGATAGAGTGATATTGGTTGCATGTTCATATGGTGCCTAGCTTTCATTTCTTCTAATTTTGTTGAAATGCCTTCCGCTTACTATTTTTTCATACATATTCCATCCTCCTATCATATGTGTGAATATGAAATGATGTCTTTTTTGTATATACTCCATCCTCCTATCCTGCGCTTGCGTTACATCAAAGTAGTGTTCGTCTGTATCATGCATCAACCAGTTATGCAGAGCTAATTTTATTCATATTCTTGTGGTTTTGACTTCATAAGGCAATATCAGAAAATAGGAAGGAAAAGAGTAAGTTAGGGGATGTTGGTGGTCCTCCGCACCGACGCAAACAGAGACTCTCTAGATTTGCCACTGCTACTTCTAATGAAGTTGAAGTCCCAAGTCTACATGATGAGTTCATCTCCCGTACTCCACCATCGCAGGTGCTTGCTCTAAGTTGATAGTGTGATAATTGGTTTCATGTTGCATATGTTGTCAAGCCTGTATTTCTTCTATTTTGATTAAATTGCACCTGCTGAGTTTATACGTTATACATGTGCATATGACATGGCTTTCTGTGTCTAGAATACACTCCATCTATCTATCATACCATGTTCTTACATCAAAGTACTGCTGTTGTGTATCCCGCATCAGTCACTCATGATTGGACGCTTTTAACATGGCAGTTTGATAGTGGTTGCATCTTGCATTAATTTCTATGTTGTACTGCTTCTAATTTTTCAAATTGCTACTTATGACAAGACACTTTTAACTTGGCAGAGTAATATTGGTTGCATCTTTCATATGGTGTCTAGCTTGCATTACTTCTATTTTCTTGAAAATCCTTCTGCTTAGTTTGCACATCGTAGCTATGAATATGTCATGCCATCCTGTTTTTCTTACATATTCCATCCTCATACGGTTGTCTTACATCAAAGTATTGCTTGTCTGTATCATGCATCAATGAGTTCTGAAGAGTGATTTTATTCTTTTGTGTTGTGGGTACAGCTTGACATGGCAAAGTCAAAAAAGAGCAAGGAAAATAATATAGTAGGGAGTGCTGTTACTCATCGGGTGAAACGGAAAAGGTTCTGCCGTCGAGATTCTGCTGGTACTTATAGTGTAGTAGAAGGTCCAAGTCCACTGGCTAAATCTACAAACACAGTATCACCTGCTCCACTAGCTGCAGCATCTGCTTCAACTGTACCAGCATCTCAACTAGTTACTCGTTCGTTTGCTCAGGAACTGGCCAGTTCCCAAGCTGCCTTCACACCTAACACTACTTCCGAAGCACTGCTGACACAACAAGACTTGGCAAGATCAGATGAACCTCATGAGCATCAACACCAAGATGGTACCTGACCGAGTCAAGTTGCAGTTGCATGCTCCTTTATATGTACTCTCACAGTTTGATGTACACTAACGCTTTCCATATTCGTTGTTGAACTAGCACCACGGCGCAAGCGGAAACAGACATCAGGGATAATGCTTGACAGATTAACAAAATCTAAAGGAGGAATAATGGATATCCATTTTGAGGCAGGTTTAAAAAGGCCACGTGATGCTACAGAGTCAGCCAAGTTAGTATCAGAGGCAGTCATTGCCATTAGGTGTCATGCACGTATCCTCCCAATGTGGATCCAGTACAGGAATGAGAAAGACAATACCCAGTTCAACACCTTCCTTGACCATTTATCCGTAAGTAATGTTATTCATCGCAATTAGTAATATTGTCTTGCTCTGTCCCATACTTTTTAGCTTCCTCCTAATAAGACTCACATTCTTTTTTCAACAGATGAGGTTCAAGTTGGATCCGAAAGATGATGCAACTAAACAAGCATGCACTCATGTTTTTTACTCTGCTCTGCGACAGTATCGGTAACACCTTAGAAAATCTCACTTTGAAGGCAAGGCTAACAATGAAATTGCCCAAACATCTCCAGTGGAATATATTACAGATGAAGACTGGATAGCCCTCATTATACACTGGTCTGATCCAAAGTATTAGGTAGGCTATATGTATTTGATCAGACCACATATTGAACTTGTATTTATGTATGTGCCTTACAAGTGTATCTTCTTCTAGGCTAACTGTTTGAAGAACAAAACCAACCGTTCTAAAGTGAAATTCCAACAGACAACATGATCTCGTAGCTCTATTGCACACTGCGAGGCTCTTGTAAATAGCTGCTACTTCCTTCTTTTTTTTGTGCCATATTATCGTATCTATATTGACTTGTTCCAACCAAAAAGAACCTGAACCGAATGCAGTGCAAATCTTCAAGGATTGCCACACCAACAACATGAAGGGCATGAGCACACCAGTTCAAGCCGCTGTTGTAAGTCCTTACTCCTCCTGCCTTGAACTGATTGGTACTGTGATGTGTTCATTTAACTACTTGGTTTGCAGCCAATGTCAGTTACTCTGTTCACTTTTATTCACAGTTGTCTTAACTTATCATTTCACCTTACATGGTTTAAAAGAGATGAAGGATATCCTTTTGGTCTTGATCTGTAATCTAGTTGTTATGTTCACATGTGCACACAATGATAAAATAGCCTGTTTGTTTTATATCTGTTTGCCCATGATATGAATGATGTCATACTATGTTCATCCTACTTTAAACCATGTCTCTTTATCCTTAGATGTCAACGAATGTGAGGAAATAGACAATATAGTAGGCATGCTACATGGACATATGTTCCGAAAGTGATTTTATTATGTAGTTGGCACTACAATACATGCAAATGTATTACAATAGTTCACCAAAATAAGTTATGTATAAACGTTTAACCTACTTTGTTTGTTTTTGTCTCATTAGTAACTTATCTGGTACACTAATCTACAAGTTCAAACTTTCAGGAAGCTATGGAACAAATGATTGAACAGCCACAACCACCTGAAGGTGACGAGGCTACTATAGGCACAATGTCACCTCTTGCTGCAGTGCGTTAGTATCTCTCCACTAACAGTGCAAAAAGCACCTTCCTGTGTAATTCTGGGTTAGTTGTCAAGGTAACCTCATCCAAATCGCCTATTGAACAAAATCTTCCTGCTAGACAGAGTGATATATCTGTGCTCCATACACAAGTCCAATCCCTAATGGACGTTGTTTCAGAAACAAGAATAGTGGTTGAGAAATGTCGTCAAGATATGAATGGTTTTGGAACCAGACTATCAGACATTCGCTTCGTTGTTCAAGAGCAATGGTGGAAAAAAGGTGGAGATCGTGCTGCTCCATCAGATACTACAGCCTGAAACATTAGCACTCAGGTTAAATGATCTGTGCTTCTATACATCTGATGGTGCTTTTATCTGGAAGGACTATAAACTTTATGCCAATAGGCCTTTTGTTGTATGGTTGGAATTTATTTTGTTGTGATACAACATTTATGATGTTGCCTCAGGCTGCAGTAATTACGACGCTATTTTTGTATAGTGTAGGTTTATCTTAGTAATGTATTCGGCCGAAAGCTTCGTAGGAGCCCAACATTCGAACATTCGTTGGGCCCATTCCAATTGGGCTAAAAACGATTACGGGCCGAAATTGGCATCTAGCCCACTAAAAATATCTGGGCCTAAATCAGCATAAGCTTTCGTATTTTTCTGGTAGGCATGTGCCCATAGTGGGCCTTTAACAGGCCTAAACATAATTTGGGCCCTCGGTAAAAATAGGCCGTTTACAGATGTAAATATCTCGAGCCCATAAAAAACATGGGCCTTTAATAGACCGAAAGTGAGATTGGGCCCTGATTGTGCCACATAACCCACTAGACTTAGCAGGCCGAAATGGTGGCCCATTTACGATGCGGATCTTTGACAGGCCGAAATTCGGACGGGCCGTAAATGCGCCGACCTAATACACGGGCCTTTAACAGGCCGGAACTTCGGTCGGGCTAGATTATCGTCATTTTTATATGGGTCGTTAATGGGCCCGATATGACGTTGGGCCACATATGGCCCATGGTTTACGTCCGGCGTTAACAGGCCGAAAATGACAACAGACCGAAAGTGGCCCAAAGCTATAGTGGGCCTCTAACAGGCCGAATGTCAGACATGGCCGAATATGACCCAAATCTTTCAAGGTCGTTTATGGGCCGAAAGTTTTGATGGCCTATAAATGGGCCCAAATGAAGCCGGACCTTTAACAGGCCAGAAATACACCGGGCCGTAATTCGGCCCAATTACTTAGCAGACTGTTAACGGGCCAGAAGTGACAATGCACCGCGTTGATGACAAGTTTAGGACACGCCGTTGACGGGCCAATTTGACACAGAATGTTGGGCCTTTAGCTGGGCTGGCTCATTATGGTCTGTAGAATCTTGTGGGCCTTTAGCTGGGCCGGCCCATTGTGGTCTGCAAAATCTTGTGGGCCTTTAGCTGGGCCGGCCAATTATGGTCTACAAAATCGTGTGGGCCTTTAGCTGGGCCGGCCCATTATGGTCCGCTAAATTTTGTGGGCCTTTACCTGGGCCGGCCCATTATGGTCCGCTAAATCTTATGGGCCTTCGGTTGGGCCGGCCCATTTAAACTTTGTGGGCCACTTTTGGGCCAGTCCACGTGTCAACATATCATAGGCCCATCTTGACCATTGGATGAGTGACACATGTGCCAACGCGGAGCTGACACGTGGATCCGTCAGCCAATGAGAATTTTACACGTGGAAAATCGGCATTGGTCGTGGCTGTTAACGGCTTATCGGATCCAAAATCCGACCCGATAGCTTAACGGTGTTCCGTTAAGGTGGATGCCACGTGTCGGTCACCCTTGACGAAAGCACTTCTGTGACGCACGATTTATCGTCATGGAAGTGGACACTTCCGTGATGATAATTTTGGCAATGTCATGGAACACTTCTACGACATCACATGTATGACTATCTTGATTCTATCATAAATTTGTCATGGATGTACATGCATGACAGAAAACGCGACCTACTGTGACAAACACGTATCATCATGAAAGTGTATTTTTTTGTGGTGCAAACAATGCTATCAAACCTAACTCTGCAGGCTGACAGGGTGCATTAAATGCACGGCTTAACGTCACGTCATTGGTTGCCCAGCAAGCCTTGTCGGGCTTGTATTGCCAGCTCCGCACCTGCTCGCTTGACACGTAGCAGGACGGGTGTTGTTCGTAGGTGTTTCCTGTAGAGAAAGGCCGCCATGTGGTGAATGGCTGCCACTTAGTGACTTTGTGGCTTGAAACCGCACTGATCGACGACGTGGGTCATGGCGGGGTAGTTAGTGAGGTGGTTTTGCCTTCATGGGTCTCGGCAGGCCCTACCGGGACGCCTCGGATGCTCTCTTCCAGGAGTGACCCCTCCCTCGCTGAGCTCGCCTGCCCGGCAAGGGAGGGTTTTCTCCTGGTGGCATCTTGCTTATTTCACTTGACTTTGGTCCTTCGAAGATCTTGGTTTCTTGCACTCTGACTTGGGTTGGTGTCTCAATCCTATTCTCGTGCCTGTGCATAGTCTGGGCAATAGACCCAGGGTTTGTTGCACTGACACGGAGTTGCAGAATAAACAGAGACTAGTTAAGGACGAGGTGACGATGTGTGTTGGAAGTGATACCAAGGTTGATACGATCACCATCACACACTCCCTCTACCTACAGGATTAGTGTTGAACCTAAATAAATGTTATTTGGTGTTTGCGTTGAGCATAAATATGATTAGATCATGTTTATTCAATACGGTTATTGATTTACGTCAAAGAATAATTGTTGTTCTGTTTACATGAATAGAACTTTCTATGGTCATACACCCAATGTGAATGGTTTATTGAATCTCTATTCTAGTGATACACATATTCATAATATTGATGCCAAAAGATGCAAAGTTGATAATGGTAGTGCAACATACTTGTGGGAATGCCGTTTAGGTCATACTGGTGTAAAGAGCATGAAGAAACTCCTTGCGGATGGATTTTTGGAATCACTTGATTATGAATCATTTGATACTTGTGAACCATGCCTCATGGGCAAGATGACTAAAACTCTGTTCTCTGGAACATTGGAGTGAGCTACTGACTTATTGGAAATAATACATACTGATGTATGTGGTCCGATGAGTGTTGAAGCACGCGGTGGGTATCATTATTTTCTGACCTTCATAGATGATTTGTGTAGGTTTGGGTATATATATTTAATGAAACACAAGTCTGAAACATTTGAAAAGTTCAAAGAATTTCATACTAAAGTGGAGAATCATGGTAACAAGAAAATAAAGTTTCTACGATCTGATCGCGGAGGCGAATATTTGAGTTACGAGTTTGGCCTTCATTTAAAACAATGTGGGATCGTTTCACAACTCACGCCACCTGGAACACCATAGCGTAATGGTGTGTCCGAACATCGTAACCACACTTTATTGGATATGGTGTGATCTATGATGTCTCTTACCAATTTACCACTATCGTTTTGGGGTTATGTATTAGAGACAGCTGCATTCACGTTAAATAGGGCACCATCTAAATCTGTTGAGACGACATCGTATGAACTGTGGTTTGACAATAAACCTAAGCTATCGTTTCTTAAAGTTTGGGGTTGTGACACTTATGTCAAAAGGCTTCAGCCTGATAAGCTCGAACCCAAATCGGAGAAGTGCATCTTCATAGGATACCCTAAGGAAACAATTGGGTACACCTTCTAGCACATATCCGAAGGCAAGATCTTTGTTGCTAAGAATGGATCATTTCTAGAGAAGGAGTTTCTCTCGAAAGAAGTGAGTGGGAGGAAAGTAGAACTTGATGAGGTAGTTGTACCTTCTCTTGAATAGGAGTAGCACATCAGAGAAATCTGTTCCCGTGATGCCTACACCAACTAGAGAGGAAGGAAATGATAAAGATCATGAAACTTCAGATCTAGTTGCTATTGAACCTCGTAGGTCAACCAGACCACGATCCGCACCAGAGTGCTACGGTAATCCTGCTCTCCAATTCATGTTATTAAACTAAGGTGAACCTATGAACAATGAACAAGCTATGTTGAGCCCAGATTCCGACAGATGGCTTGAGGTCATGAAATCTGAGATAGGATCCATGTATGAGAACAAAGTGTGGACTTTGGTTGACTTGCCCGATGGCCGGCAAGCTATTGAGAATAAATGGATTTTCAAGAAGAAGACAGACGCTGATGGTAATGTCACCATCTACAAAGCTTGAGTTGTCGCAAAAGGTTTTTGATAAGTTCAAGGGGTTGACTACGATGAGACCTTCTCACCTGTAGCGATGCTTACGTCACTCTTATTCGTGTTAGCAATTGCCGCATTTTATAATTATGAAATTTGGCAAATGGACGTCAAAAATTGCATTCCTTAGCTAGATGGTAATGTCGCTCTTATTCGTAGCTAGATGGATTCTTCTCTCTCCATGTTCTTCAATACCATGTTCTCCTCGATATTCTTGGAGATCTATCCGATGTAATCTTCTTTTAGGGTGTGTTTGTCGAGATCCGATGAATTGTGGAGTTATGATCAGATTATCTATGAATGTTATTTGAATCTTCTCTGAATTCTCATATGCATGATTTGATATATTTGTATTTCTCTTCGAATTATCGGTTTGGTTTGGCCAACTAGATTGGTATTTCTTGCAATGGGAGAGGTGCTTAGTTTTGGGTTCAATCTTGCGGTGTCCTCACCCAGTGACAAAGTAGGGGTAGCGAGGCATGTATTGTATTGTTGCCATCAAGGATAAAAAGATGGGGTTTTCATCATGTTGCTTGAGTTTATCCCTCTACATCATGTCATCTTACTTAAGGCATTACTCCGTTCTTTATGAACTTAATACTCTAGATGCATGCTGGATAGCGGTCAAGTAATAGTAGTAGATGCAGGCAGGAGTCAGTCTACTTGACACGGACGTGATGCCTATATGCATAATCAACGCCTTGGATATCGTCATAACTTTGCGCTTTTCTATCAATTGCTTGACAGTAATTTGTTACCCACCGTATTATTTGCCTACACGAGAGAAGCCTTTGGTGAAACCTATGGCCCCCGGGACTATTTTTCATCATATAGTTTCAGATCTATAAACCAAAAATACCAAAAATATCTTGCTGCAATTTATTTAATTTTATTTTATTTTATGTTTTAGCAATCTTGTATACCTATCTCTATCAGATCTCACCTTTGCAATTGACCGTGAAGGGATTGACAACCCCTTTATCGCGTTGGATGCA